>NW_023416775.1:0-71716 GCF_012460135.2 Molothrus ater | reverse complement strand
GGGAAAATGGAAAAAAATTGGGGGAAAATGGGGGGGAAATGGTGAAAAATGGGGTGGGAATGGTGAAAATGGATGAGGAACATCAAGATGGAGCCTGAGGGACACCAGGGGTGACGGTGACAGCCCAGAAACGGCCTTGGGGACACCAAAATGGGCTGAGGGACCCCAAAATGGGCTGAGGGACCCCGAGGTGGCCTTGGGGAGACCAAAAATGGGCTGAGGGACCCCGAGGTGGCCTTGGGGACACCAAAATGGGCTGAGGGACCCCGAGGTGGCCTTGGGGACACCAACATGGGCTGAGGGACCCCAAAATGGGCTGAGGGACCCCGAGGTGGCCTTGGGGACCCCAAAATGGGCTGAGGGACCCCAAAATGGGCTGAGGGACCCCGGGGTGGCCTCGGGGACCCCAAAATGGGCTGAGGGACCCCAAAATGGGCTGAGGGACCCCGAGGTGGCCTCGGGGACCCCAAAATGGGCTGAGGGACCCCGAGGTGGCCTTGGGGACACCAAAATGGGCTGAGGGACCCCAAGGTGGCCTTGGGGACACCAACATGGGCTGAGGGACCCCGGGGTGGCCTTGGGGACACCAAAATGGGCTGAGGGACCCCAAAATGGGCTGAGGGACCCCAACATGGGCTGAGGGACCCCAAAATGGGCTGAGGGACCCCGAGGTGGCCTTGGGGACACCAACATGGGCTGAGGGACCCCAAAATGGGCTGAGGGACCCCGAGGTGGCCTTGGGGACAACAAAGGCAGCGCCACCATGGCCCCAAGGTCCCCAAATGGCCCCAAGGACCCCAACATCTCCAAGGTCCCCAAGGTCCCCAATGTCCCCAAGGTCCCCAAGGTCCTCAAATGGCCCCAAGGACCCCAACATCTCCAAGGTCCCCAATGTCCCCAAGGTCCCCAATGTCCCCAACATCTCCAACGTCCCCAAGGTCCCCAGTGTCCCCAAGGTCCTCAAATGGCCCCAAGGTCCCCAACATCTCCAACGTCCCCAAGGTCCTCAAATGGCCCCAAGGTCCTCAACATCTCCAATGTCACCAAGGTCCTCAAATGTCCCCAAGGTCCCCAACATCTTCCATGTCCCCAAGGTCCCCAGCGTTCCCAAGGACCCCAACACCTCCAATGTCCCCAAGCTCCCCAGTGTCCCCAAGCTCCCCAAGCTTCCCGATGTCCCTGATGTCCCCAGTCCCCCATTGTCCCCAGTGCCCTCAGTGTCCCCAGTGCCCCCAGTGTCCCCAACATCCCCAATGTCCTCAACATCTCCAGTGTCCCCAAGGCCCCATCACCCCATCTCCAATGTCCCCAGTGCCCCCAATGTCCCCAGTGCCTCCAATGTCCCCAGGGTCCCAAAGGTCTCCAGCATCTCCAATGTCCCCAAGGTCCCATCACCCCAACATGTCCAATGTCCCCAAGGTCCCCAACAAATCCAATGTCCCCAAGGACCCAAACATCTCCAATGTCCCCAAGGTCCCCAATGCCCCCAATGCCCCCAATGTCCCCAAAGTCTCAAAGGTCCTCAACCTCTCCAGTGCCTCCAAGGTCCCAAAGATGCCAAATGTCCCCAAGGTCCCCAATGTCCCCAAGGTCCCCAAGGTCCCCAAGGTCCCCAGGTTTCCCAAGGTCCCAGCACCCCAACATCTCCAATGTCCCAAAGAGCCCAAGGTCCCCAACATCCCCAAGGTCCCATCATCCAAACGTCTCCAGTGTCTCCAATGTCCCAAAGGTCCCCACTGTCCCCAGTGCCCCCAGCATCTCCAACATCCCCAGTGTCCCCAAGGTCCCAGCACCCCAACATCTCCAATGTCCCCAACATCCTCCATATTCCCAATGTCCCCAAGGTCCTCAACATCTCCAATGTCCCCAAGGTCCCCAATGTCCCCATTACCCCATCTGCAAGGTCCCCAGGGTCCTCAAATGTCCCCAAGGTCCCAAGGACCCCAACATCTCCAATGTCCCCAAGGTCCACAAATGTCCCCAAGGTCCCCAACGTCCCAAAGGTCCCCAACATCCCCAAGGTCCCATCATCCAAACATCTCCAACGTCTCCAAGGTGCCCAATGTCCCAAGGGTCCCCAATGTCCCCAACATCCCCAATGTCCCCAGTGTCCCCAAGGTCCCCAACATCCAAACATCTCCAACGTCTCCAAGGTGCCCAATGTCCCAAGGGTCCCCAATGTCCCCAACATCCCCAATGTCCCCAGTGTCCCCAAGGTCCCCAACATCCAAACATCTCCAACGTCTCCAAGGTGCCCAAGGTCCCAAAGGTCCCCAACATCCCCAATGTCCCAACATCCCCAACATCTCCAATATCCCCAATGTCCCCAAGGTCCCATCACCCCAATATCTCCAATGTCCCAATGACCCCAATGACCCCAACATCTCCAATGTCCCCAACGTCCCCAATGTCCCCAAGGTCCCATCACCCCAATATCTCCAATGTCCCAATGACCCCAATGTCCCCAGCATCTCCAATGTCCCAACGTCCCCAACATCCCCAATGTCCCCAACATCCCCAATGTCCCCAACATCTCCAATGTCCCAATGTCCCCAACATCTCCAATGTCCCCAATGTCTCCAACGTCCCCAACATCCCCAATGTCCCCAACGTCCCCAATGTCCCCAACATCCCCAATGTCCCCAATGTCCCCAATGTCCCCAACATCCCCAATGTCCCCAATGTCCCCAAGGTCCCATCACCCCAATATCTCCAATGTCCCAATGACCCCAATGTCCCCAACATCTCCAATGTCCCAACGTCCCCAACATCCCCAATGTCCCCAGCATCCCCAACATCTCCAATGTCCCCAACATCCCCAATGTCCCCAACGTCCCCAATGTCCCCAACATCCCCAATGTCCCCAGCGTCCCCAACGTCCCCCCTGTCCCCACTGACCCCCCTCCGCCCCCCAGGCTCCTCCCCGGTGTCCTGCCACCCAGTCCCGGTGGGTGACACGCTGCTGCTGGTGGTGGCCCAGCTGCGCGGCGGCTCCTGGGTGTGGCGCCGCTCGGGCGGCCCCGGCTCCTCCTTCGTGCGCCACCAGTCCCTGGGCCAGGGCCACCTTCGCCGTCCCCACGCCGTCACCGCCGCCCGCCTGGGCGGCCACCTCTACCTGGGCGTGGCCGACAGCTCCAAGGGCGGCACCAGCACCGTGTTCCGCTGGGCTTCCGGAGCCTTCTACCCGCACCAGGCGCTGCGGCCGTGGCGGCGCGACACGCACCTGGAGTTCCTGGAGCTGGGCGGGCGCGCGGCGCTGGTGGTGTGCAGCGCGGCCAGGAGGCCCCAGGTGTACCTGTGGAGCGGCGGCGGCTTCGTGCCGCACACGGACATCCCGCACGTGCCCGACGTGTACGCGGCCAAGCACTTCCGAGTCAGGGGGAGCGTGTTCCTGTGTCTCACCAGGTTCCTGGGGGACGCCAAGGTGAGGAACGGGGTGGGGAGGGGGTGGTGGGCGGGGGGGTTTGGGGTTCATGGAGGTTGTGGGGGTTCATCAGGGTCACGGGGTCATGTGGTTATGGGGGTCCATCAAGGTCATGGGGGTCCATCAAGGTCATGGGGTTATGGGGGTCCATCAAGGTCATGGGGGTCCATCAAGGTCATGTGGTTATGGGGTTCCATCAAGGTCATGGGGGTCCATCAGGGTCATGTGGTTATGGAGGTCCATCATCATTATGGGGTTCCATCAAGGTCATGGGGTTACGGGGTCCATCAGGGTCATAGGTTCATGGGGTTCCATCATGGCTATGGGGTTATGGGGTTCCATCAGGGTCATGGGGTTATGGGGTTCCATCATCGTTATGGGGTTCCATCAAGGTCATGGGGTTACGGGGTCCATCAGGGTCATGGGTCCATGGGGTTCCATCATGGCTATGGGGTTATGGGGTTATGGGGTTATGGGGTTATCGGGGTCCATCATGGTTATGGGGTTATGGGGTCCGTCAGGGTCATGGGTCCATGGGGTTCCACCAAGGTCATGGGGTTATGGGGTTCCATCATGGTTATGGGGTTATGTGGTTATCGGGGTCCATCATGGCTATGGGGTTATGGGGTCCATCAGGGTCATGGGTCCATGGCGTTCCATCATGGCTATGGGGTTATGTGGTTCCATCGAGGTCATGGGGTTATTTGGTTATCGGGGTCCATCATGGTTATGGGGTTATGGGGTCATGGGGTTCCTTCATGGCTATGGGGTTATGGGGTTCCATCAGGGTCATAGGGTTATGGGGGTCCATCAGGGTTATGGGGTCCCATCAAGGTCATGGGGTTATGTGGTTATCGGGGTCCATCAGGGTCATGGGTCCATGGGGGTCCATCATGACTATGTGGTTATGGAGTTCCATTAGGGTCATGGGGTTATCGGGGTCCATCATGGCTATGGGGTTATGGGGTCCATCACGGTCATGGGTCCATGGGGTTCCATCATGGTTATGGGGTTATGGGGTTCCATCAGGGTCATGGGGTCATGGGGTTCCATCAGGGTCATGGGGTTATGGGGTTATCAGGGTCCATCATGGTTATGGGGTTATGGGGTTCCATCAGGGTTATGGGGTCACGTGGTTATGGGTTTCTTTTAAGATTATGGGTTCCATCAGGGTCATATAGTTATGGAGGTCCATCAAGGTCACGGGGTCATGGGGTTCCATCAGGGTCACGGGGTCATGGGGTTCCGTCAGGGTCACGGGGTCATGGGGTTCCATCGTAGTCATGGGGTTATGGGGTTCCATCATGGTTATGGGGTTATGGAGGTCCATCATGGTTATGGGGTTATGGGGGTCCATCATGGTTATGGGGTTGTGGGGGTCCATCAGGGTTATGGGGTCATGGGGGTCCATCATGGTCATGGAGGGTCAGCAGGGTCATGTGGTTATGGGGGTCCATCATGGTTATGGGGTTATGGGGTTCTAGCAAGGTCATGGGGTCATGTGGTCATGGGGGTCCATCAAGATCATGGGGGTCAGCAGGGTCATGTGGTTATGGGGGTACATTGAGGTCATGTGGTTATGGGGGTCCATCAGGGTCATGTGGTTATGGGGATCCATCATGGTTATGGGGTTATTGGGGTCCATCAAGGTCATGTGGTTATGGGGGTCCATCATGGTTATGGGGTTATGGGGGTCCATCAAGGTCATGTGGTTATGGGGGTCCATCAGGGTTATGTGGTTATGGAGTCATGTGGTCATGGAGGTCCATCAAGGTCATGTGGTCATGGGGGTCAGCAGAGTCATGCGGTTATGGGGTTCCATCAGGGTCATGGGGTTATGGGGGTCCATCATGGTTATGGGGTTATGGGGATCCATCATGGTTATGGGGTTCCATCAAGGTCAGGGGGGTCCATCAAGGTCATGGAGGTCAGCAGGATCATGGGGTTCATCAAGGTCATGGGATTATGGGGGTCCATCAAGGTCATGGGATTATGGGGGTCCATCAAGGTCATGGGGTTCCATCAAGGTCATGTGGTCAAGGGTGGTCACCAGGGTCATGTGGGGCCACCACAGTCACGATGGTCACCACAAGACCACAGGGGTCCATCAGGGTCACGTGAGCCCATCTCTGACCCTGTGACCCCATGTGCAGGGGATGGTGGTGGGAGGGCTCCAACCCCACCCAACCCAACCCAACCCAACTGATCCCAACCCAACCCAACCCATCCCATGGTTCCACCACCATCCCATGACCCATCACGCATCCCATGGTCCCACCACCATCCCATGACCCCATCACAGACCCCAAGGTCCCACCACTGATCCCATGACCCATCACCCATCCCATGGTCCCACCACTGATCCCATGGTCCCACCACCATCCGATGACCTCATCACCCACCCCACGGTCCCACCACTGATCCCACCACCCATCCCCTGGTCCCACCACCATCCCCTGACCCCACCAGTGATCCCCTGGTCCCACCACCCATCCCCTGGTCCCATCCGATGACCTCATCACCCATCCCATAGTCCCACCACTGATCCCATGGTCCCATCACCCATCCCATGGTCCCACCACTGATCCCATGGTCCCATCACCCATCCCATGGTCCCACCACTCATCCCCTGACCCCACCACCATCCCCTGGTCCCACCACCACCCGATGACCTCATCAACCACCCCATGGTCCCACCACCCATCCCATGGTCCCACCACTGATCTCATGGTCCCACCACCCACCCCATGGTCCCACCAGTGATCCCCTGGTCCCACCATCCATCCCATGGTCCCACCATGGATCTCATGGTCCCACCACCATCCGCTGGCCGCATCACCCATCCCACGGTCCCACCACCCACCCCACGGTCCCACCACTGATCCCACCACCCATCCCACGGTCCCACCAGTGATCCCCTGGTCCCACCACTCATCCCCTGGTCCCACCACTGATCTCATGGTCCCACCACCCATCCCCTGACCCCACCACTGATCTCATGGTCCCACCACCCATCCCCTGGTCCCACCAGTGATCCCCTGGTCCCACCACCCATCCCCTGGTCCCACCACCCATCTGATGACCTCATCACCCATCCCGTGGTCCCACCACCCATCCCCTGGTCCCACCACCTATCCCCTGGTCCCACCACTGATCTCATGGTCCCACTACCCATCCCCTGGTCCCACCACTGATCTCATGGTCCCACCACCCATGCCCTGGTCCCACCACTGATCCCATGGTCCCACCACCCATCCGATGGCCTCACCACCCATCCCGTGGTCCCACCACTGATCCCATGGTCCCACCACTGATCTCCTGGTCCCACCACCCATCCCCTGGTCCCACCACTGATCTCATGGTCCCACCACCCATCCCCTGGTCCCACCACTGATCTCATGGTCCCACCACTGATCTCATGGTCCCACCACCCATCCCCTGGTCCCACCACCCATCCCCTGGTCCCACCACTGATCTCATGGTCCCACCACCCATCCGATGGCCTCACCACCCATCCCCTGGTCCCACCACCCATCCCCTGGTCCCACCACTGATCTCACGGTCCCACCACCCATCCCCTGGTCCCACCACTGATCTCACGGTCCCACCACCCATCCGATGACCTCACCACCCATCCCGTGGTCCCACCACCATCCCCTGGTCCCACCACCCATGCCCCGGTCCCTCGGCAGGTGATGCGCTGGGAGGGCTCCATGTTCCGCGAGGTGCAGGCGGTGCCGGCGCGCGGCTCCCTGGTGTTCCAGCCGCTTCTCCTGGCCGGCCACCGCTACGTCCTGCTGGGCAACGACTTCGCGCCGAGCCGCGTGTTCCGCCTGGGCGCCGCCGGGCGCCTGGAGCCCGAGCAGGAGCTGCCGGCGCCCTCGCCCCGCGCCTTCGTCCCCGTCGCCGCCGGCCACCGGCACTTCCTGCTGGCCACCAGCTTCAAGGGCGCCACCCAGGTCTACGCGCACGTCACCGAGGACATCGGCACCTAGGGGACAGCTGGGGACACCTTGGGGACAGCTGGGGACAGCTGGGGACACCTGGGGACAGCTGGGGACATCCATGTGACCAAGGACATCGGCACCTAGGGGACAGCTGGGGACACCTGGGGACACCTGGGGACACCTGGGGGCACCTGGGGACATCCATGTGACCAAGGACATGGACACCTAGGGGGCGCCTGGGGGCATCCACGTCACCGAGGACGTCAGCACCTAGGGGACACCTGGGGACAGATGGGGACACCTGGGGACATCCACATCACTGAGGACATGGGCACCTAGGGGACAGCTGGGGACACGTGGGGACAGATGGGGGCACCTGGGGACATCCATGTCACAGAGGACATCGGCACCTTGGGGACACCTGGGGACATCCACGTCACCGAGGACATCAGCACCTAGGGGGCACCTAGGGGACACCTGGGGACACCTGGGGGCACCTGGGGACAGCTGGGGGCACCTGGGGACATCCACGTCACCAAGGACATGGACACCTAGGGGACAGCTGGGGACAGATGGGGATACCTGGGGACATCCACATGACCGAGGACATCAGCGCCTAGGGGGCACCTTGGGGACACCTGGGGACATCCATGTGACCAAGGACATCGGCACCTAGGGGACACCTGGGGACACCTGGGGACAGCTGGGGACACCTGGGGACATCCATGTGACCAAGGACATTGGCACCTAGGGGACACCTGGGGACACCTGGGGACATCCACGTCACTGAGGACATCGGCACCTGGGGGACACCTGGGGACACCTGGGGACAGATGGGGACACCTGGGGACATCCACGTCCCACCACACACGAGGACATCGGCACCTAGGGGACACCTGGGGACACCTGGGGGCATCCATGTCACCGAGGACATCAGCACCTAGGGGGTGCCTGGGGACACCTGGGGACAGATGGGGACACCTGGGGACATCCACATCACTGAGGATATCGGCACCTGGGGGACACCTGGGGACACCTGGGGACATCCACATGACCGAGGACATGGGCACCTAGGGGACAGATGGGGACATCCACATCACTGAGGACATGGGCACCGAGGGGACATGTGGTGGCATCTGGAGGGGCGTGGGGATGGTGGCCACCACATCACCGTGGAGATGGGGACATCAGGGGACACCTGGGGACAGCCGGGTGGCATCTGGAGGGACGTGGGGATGGTGGTGACCACGATGCTGTAGAGATGGGGACATCTGGGGACATCACGGGGATCTGTGGTGGCAGCTGGAGGGACGTGGGGATGGTGGCAACCGCGTCACCATGGAGACGGGGACATCAGGGGACATCTGGGTCTGTGGTGTCACCGAGGACGTGGGGACATGAGGGGACAGCTGGGGACACCAGGTGGCCGCTGAGGGTGGTGGCCACCAGGTCACCATGGAGATGGGGACATCAGGGGACACCATGGGGACACTTTGGTGACACCACGGGGATGGCAGTGCCACCACGGCCCCGTGCAGCTGCAGGGACCTGGGGCCACCCTCACGCCCTGTCCCCAAGGCCACCAGCGACCCGATGTCACCTCCTGGTGCCACCATGGCCCCGATGTCCCCAAGGCCACCGCTGACCCAGTGTCCCCAAAGTCACTGTCACCTCCGTGTCCCCTCCTGGTGCCACCATCAACCCAGTGTCCCCAAGGCCACCGCTGACCCAGTGTCCCCAGAGCCACTGTCACCTCAGTGTCCCCTCCCAGTGTCACCATGGCCCCGATGTCCCCAAGGCCACCACTGACCCAACGTCCCCTCCTGGTGTCACCAATGCTCCAATGTCCCCAAGGCCACCATCACTCAATGTCCCCAAGGTCTCGTGTCCCCTCCTGGTGCCACCATCTCCCCGATGTCCCCAAGGCCACCACCGCTGACCCGATGTCCCCAAAGTCGCTGTCACCCCAATGTCACCCTTGGCTTTGTGTCACTTTCTGGTGCCACCATGGCCCTGATGTCCCCAGAGCCACCGTCACCCCAATGTCCCCTCCTGGTGCCACCATCACCCCAATGTCCCCTCCTGGTGCCACCATGGCCCCAATGTCCCCAGGGCCTTGTGTCCCCTCCTGGTGCCACCGTGGCCCCGATGTCCCCAAGGCCACCATCATTAATGTCCCCTCCTGGTGCCTTGTGTCCCCTGCTGGTGCCACCATCAATCAATGTCCCCAAGGCCACCACTGACCTGATGACCTCAGAGCCACTGTCACCCCGGTGTCCCCTCCTGGTGCCGCTGTCACCCCGGTGTCCCCAAGGCCACCATCGTTGACCCAATGTCCCCAAGGCCACCACTGACCCAATGTCCCCAAGGCCACCATCATTGACCCAATGTCCCCAAGGCCACCACTGACCCAATGTCCCCAAGGCCACCATCACCCTGATGTCCCCAAGGCCACCTCCTGGTGCCACCATCTCTCTGATGTCCCCAAGGCCACCATCGTTGACCCAATGTCCCCAAGGCCGCCATGGCCCCAATGTCCCCTCCTGGTGCCACCACTGACCCGATGTCCCCAGCGTCGCTGTCACCCCAATGTCACCCTTGGCTTTGTGTCACTTTCTGGTGCCACCATGGCCTCGATGTCCCCAAGGCCACCACTGACCCAATGTCCCCTCCTGGTGCCACCATCCTCCCAATGTCCCCAAGGCCCCAAGGCCACCATGGTCCTGATGTCCCCAGAGCCACCGTCACCCCAATGTCCCCTCCTGGTGCCACCATCATTGACCCAATGTCCCCAAGGCCATCATCACCCCAATGTCCCCTCATGGTGCCACCATCCTCCCAGTGTCCCCAAGGCCATCATTGTCCTGATGTCCCCAGAGCCACCGTCACCCCAGTGTCCCCTCCTGGTGCCACCATGGCCCTGATGTCCCCAAGGCCATCATTGTCCTGATGTCCCCAGAGCCACCGTCACCCCAGTGTCCCCTCCTGGTGCCACCATCACCCCAATGTCCCCAAGGCCATCATCACCCTGATGTCCCCAAAGTCACCATCACCCCAGTGTCCCCAAGGCCATCATTGTCCTGATGTCCCCAGAGCCACTGTCACCCCGGTGTCCCCTCCTGGTGCCACCATCACCCCAGTGTCCCCAAGGCCACCATTGACCCAATGCCACCTCCTGGTGCCACCATCTCTCTGATGTCCCCAAGGCCACCACCATTGACCCAATGTCCCCAAGGCCACCATCACCCCAATGTCCCCAAGGCCACCATTGACCCAATGTCCCCTCCTGGTGCCACCATCATCCTGATGTCCCCAAGGCCACCAGCAACCCTGGAGTCCCCGTGTGTCCCCAAGGTGCCCTCACCCCAATGTCCCCTCCTGGTGCCACCATGGTCCCAATGTCCCCAAGGCCACCATGGTCCCAATGTCCCCAGAGCCATCATCACCCCAGTGTCCCCAAGGCCATCATTGTCCTGATGTCCCCAGAGCCACCGTCACCCCAGTGTCCCCTCCTGGTGCCACCATCACCCCAGTGTCCCCAAGGCCACCATTGACCCAATGCCACCTCCTGGTGCCACCATCATCCTGATGTCCCCAAGGCCACCACCATTGACCCAATGTCCCCAGGGCCTTGTGTCCCCTGCTGGTGCCACCGTGGCCCCGATGTCCCCAAGGCCACCATCGCCCCAATGTCCCCAATGCCACCACCACTGGCCCGATGTCCCCAGAGTCGCCGTCACCCCAATGTCACCCTTGGCTTTGTGTCACCTCCTGCTGCCACCATCACTCAATGTCCCCAAGGCCTTGTGTCCCCCCCTGGTGCCACCATGTCCCGATGTCCCCAAGGCCACCCATTGTCACCTCAGTGTCACCACTGGTCTCGTGTCCTCTTCTGGTGCCACCATTGCCTCAATGTCCCCAAGGCCACCACTGACCCAATGTCACCATGAGCCTTGTGTCCCCTGCTGGTGCCACCATCAATCGATGTCCCCAGGCCACCACTGACCTGATGACCTCAGAGCCACCGTCACCCCAATGTCCCCTCCTGGTGCCACCATCACCATCACTGACCCAATGTCCCCAAGGCCATCATCACCCTGATGTCCCCAAAGTCACCATCACCTCAGTGTCCCCTCCTGGTGCCACCATCACCCCAATGTCCCCAAGGCCATCATTGTCCTGATGTCCCCAGAGCCACCATCACCCCAATGTCCCCAAGGCCATCATCACCCTGATGTCCCCAAAGTCACCATCACCCCAATGTCCCCAAGGCCACCATTGACCCAAAGCCACCTCCTGGTGCCACCATCTCTCTGATGTCCCCAAGGCCACCACCATGGTCCCAATGTCCCCAAGGCCACCATTGACCCAATGTCCCCTCCTGGTGCCACCATCATCCTGATGTCCCCAAGGCCACCAGCAACCCTGGAGTCCCCGTGTGTCCCCAAGGTGCCCTCACCCCAATGTCCCCTCCTGGTGCCACCATCACCCCAATGTCCCCAAGGCCACCATGGTCCCAATGTCCCCAGAGCCACCATCACCCCAATGTCCCCTCCTGGTGCCACCATCATCCCGATGTCCCCAAAGTGTCACCGCTGGTCTCGTGTCCTCTCCCAGTGCCGCCATCGCCTCGGTGTCCCCGGTGCCGCCGTCACCCCCGATGTCCCCAAGGCCTCGTGTCCCCTCCTGGTGCCACCATTGTCCCCTCCCCCAGTGACCAAAATCCGGGTTTTTTTCACTCGTTTTTATTCATTGCCTTTGCTGGGGACATCTGGGGTCATTTTGGGGCCATTTTGGGAACATTTGGGAACATTTGGGGCCATTTTGGGGACATTTTGGGGACATTTGGAGACATCTGGGGTCATTTTGGGGCCATTTCGCGACATTTTGGGACAATTGGGGAGATTTGGGGCCATTTCGTGACATGTGGGGCCATTTCGGGGCTATTCGGTGACATTTGGGGCCATTTTGGGGTCATTTTGTGTAATTTTGGGGCTATTTGGGGCCATTTTGGGACATTTCAGGTCATTTTGGGGACATTTGGGGACATTTGGGGCCATTTTGGGTAATTATGGGACATTTGGGGCCATTTTGGGGGCATTTTAGGGACATTTGGGGCAATTTGGGGCCATTTGGTGACACTTGGGGACATCTGGGGTAATTTGGGGCCATTTTGGGGCCATTTTAGGGCAATTTGGGGACATTTGGGGACATTTTAGGGCCATTTTGGGGAGATTTTAGGGCCACTTGGTGACACTTGGAGACATTTGGGGCCATTTTGGGACAGTTTGGGGCCATTTTGGTGTCATTTTGTGTAATTTTGGGGCTATTTGGGGCCATTTTGGGACATTTGGGGCCATTTGGGGTCATTTTGGGGCCATTTTAGGGACATTTGGGGCCATTTTGGGTAATTTTGGGACATTTGCGGCCATTTTGCGGCCATTTTGGGGCCATTTGGTGACACTTGGGGACATCTGGGGTAATTTGGGGCCATTTGGGAACATTTGGGGACATTTTAGGGCCATTTTGGGGAGATTTTAGGGCCACTTGGTGACACTTGGAGACATTTGGGGACGTCTGGGGGCCATTTTGGGGACATCTGGGGGCCATTTTGGGGCCATTTTGGGGCCCTTGGTGACCCTTGGGGCCATTTTGGGGCCCCTTGGTGACCCTTGGGGACATCTCAGGCTCCTGTGGAGAGAGGGGCGGGGTCAGGGGGTGGCGCCGTCCCCTCCGCGCTGTCCCCAAGGTGTCCCCAAGGTGTCCCCAAGGTGGGGGGGGGGGGGGACGCTCACCTGTCCCCGCCGGGGGTGGCAGCTCCGGGGGGGGGCGGCGGCGGCTGCGGGGGGGGGGGGGAGGGGACAGATCGGTGTCACCAAATGCCACCAAGGTGTCCCCAAATGCCACCAGAGCGTCCCCAAACGCCCCAGTGTCCCCAGTGTCCCCAACCCTCTCAATGTCCCCAAATGTCCCCAAAGTGTCCCCAGTGTTTCCAACCCCCCCAGTGCCCCCAAATCCCCCCCGTGTCCCCCAAAATGTCCCCAAATGTCCCCAAAATGTCCCCAAATCCTCATGAAAGACCCCAGATGTCCCCAACCCTCTCAATGTCCCCAATGTGTCCCCAGTTCCCCCAAATGTCCCCAACCCCAAATCCCCGGAATGTCCCCAATGTCCCCAATGTCCCCAAATGTCCCTAAATCCCCCCAGTGTCCCCAAGGTGTCCCCAAATGTCCCTGATGTCCCCAACCGTCTCAATGTCCCCAAAGAGTCCCCAACCCTGCAAGTGTCCCCAATGTCCCCAAAAGTCCCCAAAGTGTCCCCAAATCCACCAAATGTCCCCAATGTCCCCAAAGTGTCCCCAAAGTGTCCCCAATGTCCCCAGTGCGCACAAATCCCCATGAAAGTCCCCAAAAGTCCCCAAATGTCCCCAAATCCCCCAAATGTCCCCAATTGTCCCCAGTCCCACCAAGGTCCCCAAATGTCCCCAAATCCCCCAAATCCCCCAAATGTCCCCAAATGTCCCCAAATGTCCCCAGTGTCCCCAAGGTGTCCCCAATGTCCCCAGTGCACACAAATCCCCATAAAAGTCCCCAAAAGTCCCCAAATGTCCCCAAATCCCCCAAATGTCCCCAATTGTCCCCAGTCCCACCAAGGTCCCCAAATGTCCCCAAATGTCCCCAGTGTCCCACCTGGCCTTGCTCCGGCACTTGCACTTCCCACCTGTGGGGACACAGAGGGGACACCGGTGACAATGACACCGGGAGGGGACACAGGTGACACAGGTGACAATGACACGGGGAGGGGACACAGGTGACAATGACACCGGGAGGGGACAATGACACCGGTGACAATGACACGGGGAGGGGACACAGGTGACACAGGTGACAATGACACCGGGAGGGGACACAGGTGACACAGGTGACACAGGTGGCACAGGTGGCACAGGTGACAATGACACCGGGAGGGGACACAGGTGGCACAGGTGACAATGACACCGGGAGGGGACAATGACACCGGTGACAATGACACAGGGAGGGGACACAGGTGGCACAGGTGACAATGACACAGGGAGGGGACAATGACACCGGTGACAATGACACCGGGAGGGGACACAGGTGACACAGGTGGCACAGGTGGCACAGGTGACAATGACACCGGGAGGGGACAATGACACCGGTGACAATGACACAGGGAGGGGACACAGGTGGCACAGGTGACAATGACACGGGGAGGGGACACAGGTGACACAGGTGGCACAGGTGGCACAGGTGGCACAGGTGACAATGACACCGGGAGGGGACAATGACAGCTGACACAGGGAGATGACAGAGACAGGTGACACAGAGGTGACACACAGAGGTGACAATGACACGGGTGACAATCACAATGACACAGGTAGGGGACACAGGTGACAGTGACAGTGACAGTGACACCCAGGTGACACCGACACGGGGAGGGGACACAGGGAGATGATAGAGAAGGTGACACGGAGGTGACAATGACAGAGGTGACAATGACAATGACAGTGACACACAGGTGACACTGACACGGGGAGGGGACACAGGGAGATGATAGAGACAGGTGACACGGAGGTGACAATGACACACAGGTGACAATGACAATGACAGTGACACACAGGTGGCAATGACAATGACACAGGTGACAATGACAGTGACACAGAGGTGACAATGACAATGACGAACAGGTGACAGTGACAATGACAGTGACACACAGGTGACAGTGACACAGGTACAGTGACAATGACAATGACACACAGGTGACAATGACAATGACACACAGGTGACACAGGTGACAATGACAGTGACACACAGGTGACAGTGATGCACAGGTGACAGTGACAGTGACACACAGGTGACAATACCAATGACATAGGTGGCAGTGACAATGACAATGACAGTGACACAGGTGACAATGACAGTGACACAGGTGACACAGGTGACAGTGACACACAGGTGACAATGACACACAGGTGACACAGGTGACACAGGTGACACAGGTGACAATGACAATGACACAGGTGACACAGGTGACAATGACAGTGACACACAGGTGACACAGGTGACACAGGGGACACAGGTGACACAGGTGACAATGACAGTGACACAGGTGACAGTGACACACAGGTGACACAGGTGACACAGGGGACACAGGTGACACAGGTGACAATGACAATGACACAGGTGACAATGACACACAGGTGACAATGACAATGACACAGGTGACAATGACAATGACACACAGGTGACACAGGTGACACAGGTGACACACAGGTGACAATGACACACTGGTGACACAGGTGACACAGGTGACAATGACAATGACAATGACAATGACACACAGGTGACACAGGTGACAATGACACACAGGTGTCACTCACTGAGCAGCACGGCCACCCCCAGCACGCTCAGCACCGCGGCCACCACGAGGCCACCGACGCGCAGGTGACACCAGTCTGGGGACACACGGGGACACCTTGGGGACACCTGGGGACACCTGGGGACACCTTGGGGACACCTTGGGGAGACCTGGGGACAGCTGGGGACAGCTGGGGACACCTTGGGGACAGCTGGGGACAGCTTGGGGAGACTTTGGGGACACCTGGGGACACCTTGGGGACACCTGGGGACACCTGGGGACACCTTGGGGACACCTTGGGGACACCTGAGGGACACCTTGGGGACAGCTGGGGACACCTTGGGGAGACCTTGGGGACACCTGGGGACAGCTTGGGGATATCTGGGGACACCTTGGGGACACCTTGGGGATACCTGGGGACACCTTGGGGACGGCTTGGGGACACCTGGGGACAGCCTGGGGACACTTTGGGGACACTTTGGGACACTATGGGGATACCTGGGGGACACTTTGGGGACAGCTGTGACACACCTGGGGACACTTGGGGTCACTTTGGGGACACCTGGGGACACCTGGGGAGAGCTGAGGACACCTGGGGACACTTTGGGACACCTTGGGGACACTCAAGGACACGTGGGGACAATTTGGAGATACCTTGGGGACACCAGTGACACACCTGGGGACAGCTTGGGGACACTTTGGGGACACCTGGGGACAGCTTGGGGAAACTTTGGGGACATTTTGGGGACATTTGGGACACTTTGGGACATTTGGGGCCCTCCCAGTTTGCCCCAGTTCCGCACTCACCGTACTGGAATGGACTGGAGGCACCTGGGGGGGAGGGGAGGGGTCAGAAACCAGTACGGACCAGTATAAACCAGTATGGACCAGCATAAACCAGTATGGACCAGTATAAACCAGTACGGACCAGTATGGACCAGTATAAACCAGTACGGACCAGTATAAACCAGTACGGACCAGCATGAACCAGTACGGACCAGCATAAACCAGTACGGACCAGTATAAACCAGTACGGACCAGCATAAACCAGTATGGACCAGTATAAACCAGTACAGACCAGTATAAACCAGTATGGACCACTGTGGACCCTCCCTCCCAGTATAAACCAGTTTGGGCTTTCTATCCCAATCCCTCCCAGTCCCTCCCAGTCCCTCCCAGTATAGCCCAGTATAGCCCAGTATAAACCAGTATAGCCCAGTATAGCCCAGTATAACCCAGTATAGCCCAGTATAGCCCAGTATAAACCAGTATAGCCCAGTATAAACCAGTATAAACCAGTATAAACCAGTATAGCCCAGTATAGCCCAGTATAAACCAGTATAGCCCAGTATAAACCAGTATAGCCCAGTATAGCCCAGTATAAACCAGTATAGCCCAGTACAGCCCAGTATAGCTCAGTATAGCCCAGTATAAACCAGTATAGCCCAGTATAGCCCAGTATAACCCAGTATAAACCAGTATAACCCAGTATAGCCCAGCATAAACCAGTATAGCCCAGTATAGCCCAGTATAGCCCAGTATAAACCGGTATAGCCCAGTATAGCCCAGTATAAACCGGTATAGCCCAGTATAGCCCAGTATAACCCAGTATAAACCAGTATAAACCAGTATAGCCCAGTCACTCACCGGGGGGGTCCCCTCTGGCCAGGGACAGCACTGGGGGATGGGGGAGGGGACACCAGTTAAACCAGTATGGGGGGGGCACTGGGCCCAGTTCAGACCAGTGACCCCCCCCAAAACCATCCCAGTTCAGACCAGTCCATCCCAGTTCATCCCAGTTCCCTCCCAGTCCATCCCAGTTCATCCCAGTTCCATCCCAGTCCATCCCAGTTCATCCCAGTTCCTCCCAGTAACTCCCCAATCCCCTCCCAGTTCCTCCCAGTTTGTCCCAGTCCCCCCCAGTATAACCCAGTTCCCTCCCAGTCCCTCCCAGTTGCTCCCAGTTCCATCCCAGTATAACCCAAACCCCTCCCAGTTCATCCCAGTTCATCCCAGTCCCCTCCCAGTCCATCTCAGTCCCTCCCAGTCTATCCCAGTATCTTCCAATCCCCTCCCTGTTCCCCCCCAGCCCCCTCCCAGTATAAACCAGTATCTCCCAGTCCCTCCCAGTCTGTTCCCAGTCCGTCCCAGTCTGTTCCCAGTACCTCCCAGTATCACCAGTGCCCGCAGCCGTTCTCGCTCCATTCCGAGACCTTTGAGGGAACTGGGACAGACTGGGATGGACTGGGAGGGACTGGGAGGGGTTTGGGGGAAAATTGGGAGGGACTGGGAGGGGTTTGGGGGAGAATTGGGAGGGACTGGGAGGGGACTGGGATGAACTGGGAGGGACTGGGAGGGGATTGGGAGGGATTGGGACAGACTGGGACAAACTGGGATGAACTGGGAGGGGACTGAGGGAGAATTGGGAGGGACTGGTTTATACTGGGAGGGGACTGGGAGGGAACTGGGAGGGACTGGGATGGAACTGGGAGGGACTGGGAGGGGACTGGGAGGGACTGGAGGAGAATTGGGAGGGACTGGGAGGGAACTGGGAGGGACTGGGACAAACTGGGAGGGAACTGGGAGGGACGGGGATGGAACTGGGAGGGAACTGGGAGGAAGTGGGAGGAACTGGGAGGGACTGGGACAAACTGGGAGGGAACTGGGAGGAACTGGGAGGGACTGGGAGGGGACTGGGAGAGAACTGGGAGGGACTGGGATGGAACTGGGAGGGACTGGGAGGAAGTGGGAGGAACTGGGAGGGACTGGGACAAACTGGGAGGGAACTGGGAGGAACTGGGAGGGACTGGGAGGGGACTGGGAGGGAACTGGGAGGGGACTGGGACAAACTGGGGGGAACTGGGAGGGGGGGATGAGTCACTGGCATTCCTGAGCAGGGCGGGACTGGGACAAACTGGGACAAACTGGGACAAACTGGGACAAACTGGGGGGGGGGGGAGACTCGGCAAACTGGGAGAAACTGGGGAGGACTGGGAGGGACTGGGGGGTTACTGGGATGAACTGGGAGGGTCTGGGGGGGTTACTGGGAATTACTGGGGAGGCACTGGGAGTTACTGGGATGAGCCGGGAGAAGGGTGGGGGGGGTTACTGGGATGAACTGGGAGGGACTGGGACAGACTGAGGGAGTTACTGGGGGATAACTGGGAGTTACTGGGGAGTTACTGGGATGAACTGGGATGGACTGGGATGAACTGGGAGGGTCTGGGGAGTTACTGGGATGAACTGGGATGGTCTGGGGAGTTACTGGGCACTTACTGGGATGGACTGGGAATTATGGGGGAGTTACTGGGATGGACTGGGAGTTACTGGGAGTTACTGGGAGTTACTGGGAGTTACTGGGTGGGGGTTACTGGGATGGACTGGGAGTTACTGGGAGTTACTGGGAGTTACTGGGGTCCCACTCACCTTCCCAGAGAAGCCGCGGGGAACTGGAAATGGGGGGGGGGGAACTGGGAGGGGGCGGGGCCGAGGAAGAGGGCGGGGCCAAAGAAGGGGCGGGGCCAGAGCTGAGGTTTGGCCGGGGAGGGACTGGGACAAACTGGGGGATACTGGGATGGACTGGGATGGACTGGGATGAACTGGGAACAGCACTGGGATGGACTGGGAGATACTGGGAGGCACTGGGGCAAACTGGGACGCACTGAGAGCGATACTGGGATGGACTGGGAGGGACTGGAGGGGCACTGGGGCTGTACTGGTCTGTACTGGTCTGAACTGGAAGGGATTGGAAGGGTTAAAGGAGCTGTTCCCGCCTCCGCCGCCTCCCATTGGCTGAAGCTCCCGCCCGTCTCTGCCTGCGACCAATCAGCGCCCGGGAACAGGATGTGGGGCGGGGCCTGGACTCGGCGCCATTTTAGAGACGTTTAGCCTACAATTCCCATTATGTACCGCAACCCCGATAGACCCTAATGGAGCCGGCACTACAACTCCCGTCATGCCCCGCGGCCTCCATAGATCCCAATGGAGCCGGTACTACAACTCCCGTCATGCCCCGCGCTCCTCACAGAGCCCGTTATCGCTTTTGTGTGCCCCATTGGCGCCCGCCAGACCCTGCGGGACCCCCGAGTGCCCCCTCAGAGCCCACCCGGGACCCCCAAGTGCCCCAGGCCGCACAGACGCCTCCCAGCGCCATTTTATGGCCTACATCTCCCATCCTGCCCCGCGGCCACAGAGCCCCCCTCATGGCCGAGTTCCGGCCCTGCCAGTCCCGTTCACGTCCCGCGCCCCAAGGATACCCCTCAGAGCCCCCTCAGGTGCTCCCCAAGGGCTCCCCGAGCCCACAGGGTCCCTCCAGGTGCCTTCCCGGACCCCCAAGCGCTCCGTCATAGCCACTTGCGGGACTACAGCTCCCGTCATGCCCCGCGGCGCCCATACTGCGCCATTACCACCGTGCCTCCATCTCCCGTCATGCCCTGCGGCCTCATTAAACCCAATTAAAGCAGCGCCTCCATCTTCCGTCATGCCCCGCGGCCCAATTAAGCTCCATAAAGCAGGGCATCCAACTCCCATCATCCTCCGCGCGCCCATAGACCCCCTGTATACCCGCTCCTACAACTCCCATCATCCCTCGCACCCCATAGATCCCCGTTATACCCGCGCCTACATCTCCCATGATCCCCCGCGCCCAATTGACTCCCGTTATATCCGCGCCTCCAACTCCCATCACCCCCCGCGCTCCATAGAGCCCCGTTATACCCGCGCCTACATCTCCCATGATCCCCCGCGCCCAATTGACTCCCGTTATATCCACGCCTACAACTCCCATGATACCCCGCGCCCCACAGATCCCAATTAGAGCCCCCTAAATTCCCTCCCAGACCCCAAAACAATGAAAAAAACCCAAATTTATTTGAACACCAACACTCAGACACCTCCAAGCTCCCAAATCCTTTAATATCCACAATTTCCTCCTCTTTAACCCCTTCCTTTCCTCCCATCGCAGTTCAGTGGATTTGATTGAATTTCATCTCCATCCTCCTCCTCCTGCCGGGGTTTTTGGGGTCCCTCAGAGCAGGGGCCGGCCCCGCTGGGTGGGCAGAACCCCGAATCTGCGTTTGAGGGCCAGGCGGTGCCGGGAGAATTTATCATCGGGGGAGAAACGGGCGGGGTGGGCGGAGCGGGTGGGGAGCCCGGCCGGGGACACTTTCTGAGGGAAAAATGACACAAAATCCCATCAATTCCACCCAAAATTCCCCCCTCAGGACACGGGGTGGGTGGAGCGGGTGGGGAGCCCATTTCTGAGGGAGAAAATTTTACAAATGACACAAAATCCCATCAATTCCACCCAAAATCCCCCCCTCAGGACACAGGACACGGGGTGGGCGGAGCGGGTGGGGAGCCCGGCTGGGGACACTTTCTGAGGGAAAAATGACACAAAATCCCATCAATTCCACCCAAAATTCCCCCCTCAGGACACGGGGTGGGTGGAGCGGGTGGGGAGCCCATTTCTAAGGGAGAAAATTTTACAAATGACACAAAATCCCATCAATTCCACCCAAAATTCCCCCCCCACAGGACACGGGGTGGGCGGAGGGGGTGGGGAGCCTGGCCGGGGACGCTTTCTGAGGGAAAAATGACACAAAATCCCATCAATTCCACCCAAAATGCCCCCTCTCAGGACACAGGGTGGGCTGAGTGGGTGGAGAGTCCATTTCTGAGGGAGAAAATTTTACAAATGACACAAAATCCCATCAATTCCACCCAAAATTTCCCCCCCTCAGGATAAGGGGTGGGCGGAGCGGGTGGGTAGCCCATTTCCGAGGGAGAAAATTGCACAAAATCCTCTAAAATCCGACAAAATACATGAAATACCCACTCAGGATAAGCAAAATCCCATAAATTCCTCATAAAATGCCCCCAAAATCTGCTGAATTGCCCAAATTCCCCCCCTCAGGACACCCAAGCTCCCCGAAAACCCCTCAAATGCCCCAAAATCTCCCAAATTCCCCCTCAGGAGACCCAAAATCCCCACAAAATGCCCAAAATCCCCTCAAATTCCCCCTCAGGACAAGAAAAATCCCCCAATTTCCCCCTCAGGGAACCCCAAATCCCCTCAAATGTCCCAAAATCTCCCAAATTCCCCCTCAGGACATCCAAAATCCCCCAAAATCCAAAAATTCCCTCCTCAGGACACTTAAAATCCTTTAAATTTCCCCCAAATCCCCCTAAAATCTCCCAATTTCCACAAAATCTTCCAAATTCCCCCCTCAGGACACCCAAAATACCCCAAATTCCTCCCAAAATCCCTCAAATCCCCTCTCAGGACACCCAAACTTGCCCCAAATTCCTCCAAAAATCCCCCAAATTCACCCGAATTCCTCCCTCAGGACACCCCAAAATCCCAAAATTTCCCCCTCAGGACACCCAAATTCCCCAAAAAATGTCCAAAAATCCCCTCAAATTACCCCTCAGGACAACAAAAATCCCCCCATTTTCCCCCTCAGGACACCCCAAATCCCCCCAAATTCCCATTTTTGAGCCCAAACTTTCCCTTTCTGGCCCCAAATTCACCTTTTTTAGTCCCAAATTCTCCCTTTTTGAGCCCAAACTTTTCCTTCCTGGACCCAAATTTCCCTTTTTTGGGCCCAAATTCTCCTTTTTGGATCCAAACCTCCCCTGAGCACCCAAATTCTCCCTTTATGGACCCAAATTGTCCTTTTTTTAGGCACAAATTTCCCTTTTTTAGACCAAATTCACCTTTTTTTTGTATCCAAATTTTCCCCTTTGAGGCACAAATTTATCTTTTTTTAGCCCCAAATTCCCCTTTTTTAGGCCCAAATTCTCCCTTAATGGACCCAAATTCTTTTTTTAGTCCCAAATTTCCCTTTTTTAGACTCAAATTCCTTTTTTGGGTCCAAGCCTCCCCTGAGTGCCCAAATTCCCATTTTTAGTCCCAAATTCCCCTTTTTTGGACCCAAATTCCCCTTTTTGGGACCAAACTTCCCATCTCAGCTCCCAAATTCCCCTATTTTGGTACAAATTTCCCTTTTTTGGACCCAAATTCTCCCTTTATTCAACCCAAATTCTCCACTTTTGACCCAAATTTTCCCATTTTCAGCCCAAATTCTCCATTTTTAGACCAGATTTCTCCGGTTCTGGACCCAAATTCCCATTTTCAGTCCCAAATTTCCGCTTTTTTCCCCAAATTCCCCTTTTCGTGTCACAATTCCCATCCCAATTCCCCCCTCAGGACACCCAACCTCCCCCGCATCGCTCCCAAGACACCCAAACCCCGCGGATCCCCTCAGAACCCTCCCCAAAATCCCAAAAATCCCCCAAAATTGACCAAAAATCAAAAAAATCGGCCCAAAATCCCTTCGTTACCTTCAGGGTATAAACGCGCTCCCCGCGCTCGTTCTCGTAGCACTGCAGGAACATCGCGGCGATGGCGGGAAACACAACCGGAAGTCGCCTCAGGATTAAAGGGGAAGCGGGCGGGGTTTGTAGCGGAAGTTGAGGTAGGGGTGATGGGAAATGTAGTCCCGGAAGTGAGCGGGGAGCCCACATGGGGAAGTGGGCGGGGTTTGTAGCGGAAGTGGCGAAGGGGGTGATGGGAAATGTAGTCCCGGAAGTGAGCGGGGAGCCCACAGGGGAAGTGGGCGGGGTTTGTAGCGAAAGTTGGGGAAGGGAGTGATGGGAAATGTAGTACCGGAAGTGAGCGGGGAGGCCACAAGGGAAGTGGGCGGGGTTTGTAGCGGAAGTTAGTAAAGGGGGTGATGGGAAATGTAGTCCCGAAAAGGAGCGGGGAGTACAGAGGGGCGGCAAGGGGGGAAATTTGAAGGAGAAAGGGAAATTTTGGGGTGAAAAAGGGAGAATTTGGGACTAAAAAAAGGAGAACTTGGGGGGAAAACCGAAATTAGGGGCAAAAAGGGAGAATTTGAGGGGAAAAAGGGAGAATTTGGGACCAAAAAAGTGGAATTGGGTGCACGAAAAGAAAGCTTGGGATCAAAAAGGGGAATTTGGGTCCAAAAAATGGAAATTTTGCCCAAAAAATGGGAATTTGGGCACTCAGGGGAGGTTTGGACCCAAAAAATGGGAATTTGGGTCCAGGCAAAAAGAATTTGGACAAAAAAAAAAAAGAGAAGGGAATTTGTGCTCAAAAAAGGGGAATGTGGGTCCAAAAAGGGAATTTGAGGAACAAAAAGGGGAAATTTGAACCTTAAAAGGGGAATTTGGGTGAAAAAAGGAAAAATTGTGCCCAAAAAATGGGAATTTGGAGCCCAGATTTGATGACTGGACTGAAAAATGGGAATTTTGTCCAAACAGGGAGAATTTGGGCACAAAAAATGGGAATTTGAGTCCTGGAAGGGAAAGTTTGGGCTCAAAAAGGCGAATTTGGGTCCAAAAAAGGGAATTTGAGCAACAAAAAGGGGACGTTTGGACCAAAAAAGGGGAATTTGGGTGAAAAAAAGAAAAACTGTGCCCAAAAATGGGAATTTGGGAGCCCAGATGGGAAGTTTGGACCATTATTATTGTTGTCATTGTCATTATTTTAATTATACAATATTCCAGCTATTGAAAATTCTTCTTCTCCTTCTTCTTCTTCATCTTCATCATCTTCTTCTTCCTCTTCTTCTCCTCCTTTTTCCCTTTTTTCTTTTTCTTTTTCTTTTCCTTTTTCTTCTCCTCCTTCTTCTGCTTTTCTTCTTCTCCTTCTTCATCTTCATCTTCATCATCTTCTTCTCGTTCTTCTTCTTCCTCTTCTCCTCCTTCTTATTTTCCTTTTCCTTTTCCTTTTCCTTTTCCTTTTCATTTTCTTATAAATAAAATTTAATTTATAAATAAAATTACAAATATATTATTCTAATTTATGAAAATGTTCTTCATTATTTTTAATACCTTATTTTTTATATTTTTCTTTAAAAATCTATACATTTTTAGCAACCAAAAAATTTTTTGGTCTCTCATTCTAGGAAACACAATTCCCTTCATTAATTAATTAATCCCTATTAGCTATTTCTTTCTTTCTCCTTATGGTAACTAGTAATATTTGTAGTCCTTTTGTCATCTTTTTTTATCATCTTTTTCTCACACAGGCTCAAGGGGACCACTTCAGGATCCCTGGAGCCATTTCTGGGGCAAATGTGGGGCAGTTTTGGGTCTGGGGAGGGAATTCAGAGAGAACTTGAGGGTCTGGAGGACACTTGGGGCAGCCGGGTGGGCACTTGGAGGGGCACTCAGGGATTCTGAGGGACAGTTCGGGGTCCGGGGCAGCACTTGGGGGTCCAGGAGGGCCCTTTGAGGTCAGGGAGGGGAATTTGGGGCCCTGCGGGGTCCGGGCGGGCCCTTGGGGGGCTCGAACGGGGCTCTCTGGGGCGCGGGGGGTGATGGGAGTTGTAGGCGCGGGTCTAATACGGTTTAACGGCGCCGCGGAGCATCACGGGAGTTCGAGGCGCAGCTGCAATGGCTGTCGGAGGGGCGCGGGGCATGACGGGAGATGAAGTCCCGGCTGGAATAGCGCTGGACGTGCGCCACGGAGCATGATGGGAGCTGTAGTCCCGGAAGTGGCTCGAACACGGCGTTTGGGGGTCCGGGAAGGCTCTTGGGCGACACTTTTGCATCCGAGCCGCGACTTGAGGTCCTCGAGGGAACGTAAACGGTTCGGGAGGCCTTGGGGGGGAGCTCAGGGAGCTCCAATCGAGCTCTTTAGGGCAAGGGGCACGGCAGGAGTTCTAGGAGCGGGACTGTGTTCTGAGGGGCTCGGGGGCCGCAGGTAATGAGAGGAGATGAATTCCCAGAAGTGGCTGTACCGGGCATCTGTGGGGTTGGGAGCACTGCGGGGATCGGGGGACGCTTTTGGGGGTCCCGAATGGGCGCTGAGGGGGCACTGAGGGATCGTGGAGGGTCTGGGGGACACTTATGGGACAGATGGGGGCGGATCCCGGGGTTCTGTGGAGCGCGGGGCATGACGGGCATTGTAGTCCCGGCTCAAACGAATCTCAATCGAGCCGCGGGGCGTGACGGGAGTTGTAGGCAAAAAAATGGCGGCGCCACCAGGCACCGCCTCCGAGGCGCCGATCCCGGCGCTGATTGGCTGCTGGAAGTGATGGGCGGGAGCTTCAAAATTGGGACGCAGGAACAGCCCCTTTAACCTCTCCAGTCCCTCCCAGTACAGACCAGTGCAACCCCAGTACAGCCCAGTTCATCCCAAGTGGAACCCAGTACAACTCCAGTGCCGCTCCAATCCCTCCCAGTACAGCCCAGTCCCTCCCAATACACCTGAGTTCATTCCCAGTCCCTTCCAGTTCCCCCGCAATGTCATCCACAGGATGCCCCAGTGTGCCCAGTCTTCTCCGCAATGTCCCCATTGTCCCCAGTATCCCCCAGTATCACTCCCAGTATGTCCTGGTATGTCCCACTGTGTCTCAGTGCACCCTCACAGTCTATCCCAGTCCACCCAGATTCCCCCTCAGCATTCCCCGTGTCCCCAGGTTGTCCCAGTCCTCCCCAGTGTCACTCCCAGTATGTCCCAGTGTCTCTCACAGCATTCCCAGTGTTCCCCAGTATGTCCCAGTCCTCCCCAGTGTTTCCAAGGACAGTTTAATTTCTCACAGTGGCCGTGGCAGCCAAACCCAGCAGTGAGGTCAGTGCAGTGCCCATGGCCACAGCCCCTTGCAGTGGCCCAGTGCAGCTTGGGCTGATGATCCACCCTCACAGCTGGCCCAGGGCAGCTCTGCAGTGGCTTTGGTGGCACCTGGGGCTGGCACACACCTGAGCAGTGTGTCTGTTTGCAGTGGGGAAACTCAGGAGTTTCAGATTGCTTCAAAAAACCCCAAAAAGAGAAAACCCCTGTTAGGCTGAGTGCAGCCAGCTCTCCAAGCACAGCAGGTCCCAGGGCAGTGAGGACAGACAGGATGGGGCTGGGGAATGTGGAGCAAGGTTGTCCACACTGGGTCAGAGCTCCAGGCACAGCTTTTGTGAGCAGGCCAGAGCTGCTGAGGAGAGACCCTGGGTCAATATCAATCACAGAATGCTGCAACCACCTCTGCTCTAAAGAGAAATAAAATAAAAATACATAATTTAAAATAGGAATGTCTGTTTCTGACAAATTCTTTGAAATCTTTCTCCATCACTGGACTAGGAAAACTTTAATGACCCTCTCAGGGCTTTGATGTTGTTTACATCAGACTCAATCCCTGAGAGTGTCTTCAAAAAACTTCTTGAGAACTCAAAGATAAATTTAGACTCCCAAGTTACTTCAAGTTTTAATGGGTCCCACTGAGGGACACGACTGAGAAAATGTCCCCAGGTTCCAGTTAGAGCAGAACACTGTAGGCAATGATGACAGCTGGGGACAAACAAGGCCAAGGTGTCTCTGGTGCTGAGCAAAGCTGGATGTGTTTGAGGAATGCCAAGGGCCAAGGCCTGAGCCCCAGGGCCTGGCCAGGCAGATCCTGTCCCTCCCTCCTTGCTCAGGGCTCTTGCCAGGATGGGCACTGGCATGTGGGGATGGGCAATGCCAAGGGCAGGAGCATGGGGCGGCCCCTGCCAGGCTGCTGAGCAGGGACAAGGAGGCCATGAGGCCCCAGGCCTGCAAGGGTCACTTGTCTCCTGCTCCTGCCTCAGGCCCAGGCCCAGCAGCCATGGCCAAAGTGCTGCCCAAGCTGGCTCTGGCAGGGCTGTCTTGCAGCTGCTGCCCATGCCTGTGCCCTGTGCAGCCCAGGCTGTCCTACGGTGTCCCTGCCCTGCGCCTCTGTCCCTGCAGGCTTTCGGCATCCCCCGGCTGCCCCACCTGGCTGGGCCCTTCCTTTGCTGGCAGCTCTGCCTCCTGCCTGCCTCTGCCTGCCCACACAGAGCCTTGGGCTGATACCAAAAGGGTTCATTCCATTTTTACCCTGCCTGGGAACTTTCAGCACAGGAACAAGGCATGCAGGGGCTGCTTTCCCAGCAAGGATGCTTGGAAGAGAAGGAGATATCTGGCTCAAGGGTGCAGGGATAGAGAAAACAAGGAGTGAATCTGGGAACTTGGGGTGGGTTTTATGGAAATGGGTAAGTTGTAATTCGTATTTAGCCACTGTGTATAAGCAACACAGTGGTAGAATTACATGTCCTAATAAGGTTAGCAGTTAGTCCATGTTGGACCTTAGGCCTGAATAAATGATACCCTCTGAAACAACAAATTAGTGTTATGGAGTCTTATTCTGATATTTTGGACATTTGGTGACAGCAGAGGCTGACAGAACCAAGGACTCAGCTGTGACACTGTGGAACCCCATGGAACAAAGGGTCCCTGGTGATGCAGTGGAACCCCCTGGAACCAAAAGTCCATTGTATCAGAGCAAGGCCTCATGGAACCAAGGAGAGCATTGCTGACAGTGTGGAAGCTCCTGGAGCTGTGGGGTCATTGTGGCAGTGTGGGGCTGCATGGAACCAATGGTCCATTGTGACACTGCAGAACCTTCTGGAATCAAGGGGATCATGTTATGCTCTGGAACCTCATGTTTGCCAGAGGCACATCCTCAATCAGTTTCTCCAAGGCTGTGCTGTTCTGTTCTACTGTCCTTGACAAGAGTAAATGTTGTTCTGTTCTCCTGTCCTTGTCTCAGTGCTCGCCCCGCATGAGGTGTCTGCAACCCCCCCAACCTATGGGCCTGGGGTGGGCAAGTGTTCCTGGGGAACAGGGATGGGACAGCTGGGCTGGACTGACCCAAGGGATGTTCCACTCCATGTCACACCATGATCAGCAATCACCTGAGAGAAGCAGGGGGGCAAGGGGGGTAGGGAATAATTTATTTTTAAGACATTTTTCTTTGAAAACAGCACCAACACATACAGAATCTTCTCCTGCCACAAGGTGGTCAAACATTTTCTGCTGATAGGAGATTTACTGTGGATTTGCTTTTCTTCTGTTAGTGGGTCTTGCTGTGCCTTTTTTTTGGTTGAATTTGGAGGTTTTTATCATTGGATTTGGGTTTTTCCCTATTGAACTGCCTTTCTTCTGATGCATGAGTTTTTTCTGTCCTTTCTTGTGGCTTGCTTGGCACCTGACAGCAAGACAAATTTACCCAACTCTGTCATCTTGCCCAATTATGTTTGCAGGCACCATTAACTAGATGAGTTCAGTCACAGACTCCCTGCAATTTGGCAGCATCCACAAAGGAATTGAACGTTCATTTCATGCCATTTTAGAGACAATAGAAATATTCCACAGTGGTGGTCAAGGGCTGGTCACTGAGGGATGTCACCAGGGCGTGGCTGCCAAGAGGACTCTGTACCATGGATGACATTTGACCCTCATTGTTCAGCCAAATTCCCACCCAGCCCATGTTCCACTCCTTCAGCCCAGCTCTCTCCAGTCTGGCTCTGAGGAGATCACAGCAGACCCTGTCCCAGGCCTGGCTGAAGTCTGGGCACACAACATCCCCTTCTTTTCCCTCCCACGTGGGTTCTGCAGTCCCTGCCCTGTCCTGCCAGTGCCTGGAATGGCTGCAGGAGGATTTGCCACATCCCCTTCCCTGCTGAGCCTGACCAGGCTGTGACTCTCACAGTCCCCCTCCCTGCCCTGTTTGCAGACTGGTTCCATGTCTGCCCTTCCCAAGTGCCCAGGACCCTCTGGGATGGCTCTGGCCTTTCCAAGGGGTTTGAGAGAGGTCCCACAGTGACACTGCCCAGCCTTCTCAACAGCCCTGACACCAAAGGCCTTTTCCACATCCCTCAGTTCCAGGTCAGTGCCCAGAACACAGCACAGCCCTGTCAGGTCCTCGGGCTGGTTCAGCAGGGAGGCAGCTCTGATTTCTCCCCACAGACCCTCACTCTATCCAATGTCTCTCTGTGCAGTCCATGGCTGCCCTGAGCATTTTTCCCTGCAGCCTCCCTGCCTGGGATATTTCTCTCCCTGCAGTCCTAACCACAACCCAGCAAAGAATTCAGGTGTTTTCCCAGAGGATGTTACTCTCAGAGTGAAGTGGCCTCAAGGCACTGTTTGTGCCGCTGGAATTGTGCCACCCCCGGGTGCTGCTGATGGTGTTTGTGCTCACTGGGGTTCATCTCCCCACACACACACCATGCACTGCTGAGATCTCCTCAGCACAGAGCAAACATGGCCTGCTGGCCTGGTCCCTTGGTGTCCCTCCATGCAAGGCCAAACAACCTCCTGCAGGTGGGGAGAGGCCAGTGCTGGCAATGGTGGCTGCAGGGGCTGCTGTGGGACAATTGCCCCAGGGCACCTTCCCAGGCTGTCCCAGAAAAAAGACACAGCCCAGGCCCTGCTCTGCTGCTGTCTCAGGTCCATGCCAGGAGCTCTGGCTGTGCCAGGACACTGCTGTGAGCCCCCCCTGCACACTCCCCCCTGCCCCAGGCACTGGGCTTTGCTGGGCCAGGGCATTCCTGGAGCACATTGCTGACAGCAACTCTGGAGGAGAGCAAAGCCTCCCTGCCCTGCCCTCAGGAGATGCCCTTTGCTGATGGAGCTGCTGTGCTGGAGCCCAGCTGTGTCCCAGCAGTGCCCATGGCCTGGCCCTGCCTGTGGCCACAGCAGGAACACGCAGCAGGACAGGGACCAAGCTGCCAGAGCACTCCGGCCTTACAGCCACAGCAGGGCTGGCAAGGACAGGGTGGAGCTGGGCAGAGCAGATGGGGGAAGAGCCAGGGCCATTGTCCCTGGCTGTGCTGCTGTGCTGGGACTCTTTTCCCTCCACCTCTGCTCACAGGCACTGCCCCTGCAGGGACAGAGAAGGGCTGAGGTAATGCCTTGGACAGACAAGTCAGGGCAGGCACTTGTTTTTATTTAAATGCCAAGGAAACAAGCCTCTTGCAAGTCTTTGTGTTTCAAAAGAAAGGTAGATATTCATGTAGAAATGCAAAGAGAAATCCTACAGTATTATGTAGGAAACACTACAACAATAATAAAAGTTACCATAGTAAAAAATAGACAAATAGGGGGAAAAAGGCTGAGATTGTAAAGAGTTATATTCTGAAGGCTCTGTAGCAGAAAAGAGAATTTATTGCTTCTGAAGATGCAGTCACCAGTTTTCCCAAGGCATCCTTGAGCTCCTGGTTCCTCAGGCTGTAGATGAGGGGGTTCAGGGCTGGAGGCACCACTGAGTACAGAGCAGAGAGTGACATATCCAGGGATGGGGAGGAGATGGAGGGGGGCTTCAGGTAGGCAAAAAAGCCAGTGCTGACAAACAGGGAGACCACGGCCAGGTGAGGGAGGCAGGTGGAAAAGGCTTTGTGCCGTCCCTGCTCAGAGGGGATCCTCAGCACAGCCCTGAAGATCTGCACATAGGAGAAAACCATGAACACAAAACAACCAAAATATAGGAGAGCACTTAGCACAATGAGCCAAACTTGCCTGAGTTTGGAGTGTGAGCAGGAGAGCTTGAGGATGTGTGGGATTTCACAGAAGAACTGGCCCAGGGCATTGCCATGGCACAGGGGCAGGGAAAATGTATTGGCCGTATGCATGAGAGCATTGAGAAAGCCACTCGCCCAGGCAGCTGCTGCCATGTGGGCACAAGCTCTGCTGCCCAGGAGGGTCCCGTAGTGCAGGGGTTTGCAGATGGACACGTAGCGGTCGTAGCACATGACTGTGAGAAGTGCAAATTCTGCTGACATGAAAAAGGCAAAGAAGAAAACCTGTGCAGCACATGCTGAGTAGGAGATGTTCCTGGTGTCCCAGAGGGAATTGTGCATGGCTTTGGGGACAGTGGTGCAGATGGAGCCCAGGTCGCTGAGGGCCAGGTTGAGCAGGAAGAAGAACATGGGCGTGTGCAGGTGGTGGCCGCAGGCTACGGCGCTGATGATGAGGCCGTTGCCCAGGAGGGCAGCCAGGGAGATGCCCAGCAAGAGGCAGAAGTGCAGGAGCTGCAGCTGCCGCATGTCTGCCAATGCCAGCAGGAGGAAGTGCCTGATGGAGCTGCTGTTGGACATTCCTTCACTCTGGGCATGGTGGACTGTTGAAAGAGGACATTGACAAGCTGGGTCCAACTTTTTGAGTCAGTCCTATGAATTTTGCATGGAATCCACTGAAAACTAATTCTCTTCCTGGAGGGGGGACTTTGCTAGAATTTTTTGATTGGGTGTTTTTGCTGCTGACTTACTGATTCATCTTCAGCATCGCTCTCAGGCTGAACACTGGGGAGGCAAGAGGGAAAACAGGGCTCCCTGAGCCCCAGTGCAGTCGGACCTGCTGGTCCCCACAAAGGTGCCCTTTGATCATTTCCCCTCCCTCTAGTTCAGGGTGATCACACTTAAAATGTGCTTGAAAACAAAGTGGACTTTTGAAATGCTCTTTTAAAAAAAAATTTTCGAAACTCTTTGCTCTCTCCCTGTGCAGCTGAACATGGAGGGATGCAAAGTGTTGCTCTGTCTCTCTGCTGCCCGGAGTTGTGCCTACTGGGAACTGTTTCTCTCTATCCAAGCCTTGTCCCTGCCAGTGCTGCCAGAGCCCAGCCCAGCCCTGGGGGCTCAGCTCTGCCCTGCAGACCCCTCCCAGCACAGGGCACTGCCCAGGGGCATCTCCCTGGCAGCAGGGCCTTAAGGGCAGGCCAGACAAACAGAGATGCTGCAAGCCAAGGTGCTGCTGCTGCTGTCTGTAGGGAGAGGAGGCTGAGGAGGCACTTTCTGAGGGAGATCTGAGGCCCATCTGCTGATGCCCAGGCTGACAGTGCAGGAGGCTCAGTGACACAGCCAAAGCTGGCAGCCCCTTTCCCTTCCCTTTAGGAGAAAGCTGAGAGCAGCCCTGGCCATGCAGCACCATCTCCAGAGCAGGAGGAATCTGCCCTGATGGGGGTGGCTCCTTGCACCTGGAACTTCTCCCCTGCAGCGTCCATGAGGAGCTGCCAGGCAGGCTGAGAGCTGCCCCTGGCAGGTGGCACATGCCCTGGGCTGGCCAAGAGCCCTGAGGGCTGCAGGAGCTGCTCTGCAGGACAGCCCTGGGCAGCCCTGGCTGCAGCCCCAGCTTCATCCCCTGCAGCCGTCCCTGGCAGCAGGAGCTGTCCTGCCCTGTCCCTCTGACGGTGCCCAGGGCAGCCCCGCTCTGCAGCACATCCTCCTCCTCCTCCTCCTCCTCCTGCTCCTCCTGTGCCACAGAGAAACTGGGAGAGTCCTCCTGACACATCCCCCAGGCTCTGGGGTGTGCTGGCTTCAGGAGATCCCTCCAGGAGCACAGGGGACATTGCCCTGCACCCACACACTCACCATGCACAGGGCTGTGAAGATCTTTCCCCAAGTGAAGTCTCAGCTCAATGTCTTCCCAATCCTGATTGCCTTCAGCCTGTCTCTGCCTGGCTCCTGTCCCCTCAGTGCCTGCAGGCAGAGCCCTCAGCCCTGCTGGGCTGGGAGAGGAGCTGGCCCTGGAAGAGCTGTTCCTTTAAAGCTCAGCAGCACAGACACAGCACAAGGACTTTAATGAGCCTCTTGGGGATTTGGTGTTGTTTGCATCAGACTCAGTCCCTGAGAGAGTGCTCAAAAAACTTCTCAAGAACTCAAAATTAAATTGAATCTCTGAAGTTTCTCAAAGTTTTAACAGGTCCCACTGAAGGACACAACTGAGAAAGAGCTGGATGTGTTTGAGGAATGCCAAGGGCCAAGGCCTGAGCCCCAGGGCCTGGCCAGGCAGATCCTGTCCCTCCCTCCTTGCTCAGGGCTCTTGCCGGGATGGGCACTGGCATGTGGGGATGGGCAATGCCAAGGGCAGGAGCATGGGGCGGCCCCTGCCAGGCTGCTGAGCAGGGACAAGGAGGCCATGAGGCCCCAGGCCTGCAAGGGTCACTTGTCTCCTGCTCCTGCCTCAGTGCTTTCCTTTTTATGGAAAAGAACCATCCCTCCTTCACAGGCACCCTTGGTGGGAAAACAGGACTCCCATACAACTAACCAATATGATTAAGCTGAAGCCATTGATTGTTTACATTATGCACTTATTTATGCATTCTAACTCTACTGCTTACACTGATCACGCATCTCTTCATTGGTGCCTCTCTCTTGTCCTTGTGTTCTGCACTCACTTCTCAGGGTATGTGATTGGTTACAGTCCAGGTGGTTCACAGCCCTCTGTTATCTAGTTCTTGTGGTCATGGTATTCTGTTTCTCAGCATTTTCTTTCTTCATTTAGCACAGTTTATGTCTTAGTAACCTTGGTGAATTCCAGAGAGCTCTGATAAGAATAACTACAAGCGATATGGCTGGTGCACAGTGTGGATTAAGTTGTTCAGATACATTGCTACAACTCCCCCTTCTTCTTCTTGCACCAGCCAAACCCTTTTCACTGTATTTTTTACCAAGTGGGTCACCTATATCACTATGCATGGAATAGCTCAAAGCAATATAATAATAACTACTAGTAATAACAAAGCTCCCTTTAAGGTATCCTTCAATCATCCAGTTCTACCCCATCCCTCAAACCATTCATCCAAGCCCCAATCATTCAGAATCAATTTCTTCACGTTGTCTTGCAGTTGTTTGAGTTTCCTGTGAATGGATGTAGACTGGCCAGAGAGATTCATGGAACACATTCCTTCAAAATCCTCACACCTGTGCCCATGTGCTTACAGCAAAAAATCTATAGCAGCTCTGTTTTGCAGTGTGCCATGTCTAATACTATCTACATCAGTGAGCATTTGATTTAAAATAGCTGAACTTGTGTTCAGTGTGGGAATCCACAAAATCAGAGGGTTTTTGGGAAAGCCGCAAAAGGCAGGCCTCAGAGACAGCAGGACTGTGATTAGAGCTAAGCAGTAGCCCTGAGATTGGTCAGCAGAAAAATTATTTAAAAAGTAGAAAAGCAAGGACAAATAGAACAATGGTCTGTGTATTAACGCTTGTCTAGAAAAAGTCTCTAAGCTACAGAAAAGTTCTTCTAGCAAGATATTAGGAAGTTTGAAGCTTAAAAATGGAGCTCTGTGCATTGTGTTTTAAGGCTTCCAAGAAGGTATTGTATTCAAAATAAGCAAGCATTGTTTTAACCAAAGGTACCTGTGCTTATTGTGGTTGGATAGAACTACTGTCAATATGCTTTTGCTTTGTGGGATTGGTAAAAAACTTTTAAAGTAAGTTGTAACATTGCATTCTTTGTCTGCTGCTGAGGACACGAGCTGCTGGCATCTTCCCATTCTCATAACCATGTAATGAGACTGATGCTGGAAAATAAAACAGCTCAAGGCACGTTCCTCAGCAGCCCTGTCCCGTTTGTGATTTGTACATAGCCCCTGGCTCTCTCTATACAAGACAGACTGTGCAAAGTACTTTATGCTATGAATTTCATGAATTGCTCACAAAAAGAACCAAACCCCCCTGTCTTAAGGCACTTTCATAAAAACATGTACACACACCTCAAAGAAAGACCGCCAGTACTTAAGCAGAATCATGAATCTAAAATTATTGAAGGGCCTTACTCTCTCATTATGTGGGGGAGAGGATATGCTTGTGTTTCTACAGATACAGGACCCCAGTGGATTCCCAGAAGATTTATCCGTAGACCACAGATGTGAAGACGACCCCTCGAATGAACACAAAGTCAGATCCCTCTCCCACCATGCCACAGAAGCAGCTTTCTCTTGGAGATGAAGAAAAAAGAAATTCATATATCCAAACATTGTGGCAAGGACACTCATCGCACGTAGATACATCCCACTGATAACATCCATGTCAATCTCAAACGCAGACACACTCCTGCCTTTTCCACCATCCCTCTACCAGTGACCCTTTATCCCTACCCCCTCCCTCTTTCCCCTCTTGAAACTGCTCCTTTTTCCCTCCCTCAAACTTCCCTTAAAAAAGAGAAGGGCGTGATTGTGAGGAGTTGGTAAGAACTATAGGGGGAACTTAAAAATATTTAAGAATGTCTTAAAATAAGTCAACTAATGTGTGTTTTTACCATACACAAGTGAAAACTACCCAGTGGGAAAGAAGAAGTATGATTCTTTCTGTCACACCCTCCAGGGCACCCCACAGCAGTACCAGTGCCATCGTTGTCATTGTCTTTATCAGCGCCCTCATCTGTATCCAAGTGACCACCGGCTGGATCGTCCCTCAGCCAAAACAAAACATCTGGGTCACTTTGGTGAAGTCATTAAAGCAAGACAGTCTTTGCATGGCCATTGGAAGCATAGACGGTCCATTCTTAACATGCCTGGTGGGAGTCCCCCTGTCACCAAACGACTGCCCGTATGTAGGTAAGAAACCCAACCCCATGGACACCTGGGACGAGTGGATGAAGATCCTCCCACACCATGTCTCCACAGGACTTGCTTTTCCAGGCCCAGGATGGTGTTCTGGGCAGTGGTGTGAGGCACAGGGTTGGTCTCCAGCCATCCCGTGGTGGCTTCCACCATGGTCAGAACGTAGCGCTTGCCCTGGCGTGTCTGGGGCAGTGTGATGGAGTCAATCTGCCAGGCCTCCCCATACTTGTACTTGCACCACCGCCCACCGTACCACAGGGGCTTCACCTGCTGGGCCTGCTTGATGGCAGCACACGTCTCACAGTCATGGATAGCCTGAGAAATGCTGTCCATGGTTAGATCCACCCCTCGGTCTCGTGCCCACTTACAGGTGGCGTCTCTGCCCTGATGACCTGAGGCATCATGGGCCCATTGAGCTGGGAACAACTCCCCCGTATGTTGCCAATCTAAGTCTATCTTTGGCACCTCTATCTTTGCAGCCTGACCTACCTACTCGTTGTTTTGGTGTTCCTCACTAGCCCGACTCTTGGGGACATTGGCATCTCCGTGGCAGACTTTCACAGGTAGCTCTTCTACCTGAGTGGCAATGTCTTTCCATTCATCAGCAGCCCAGATTGATTTTCCTCTATGCTGCCAGTTGGACTTTTTCCACCTTTCCAGCCAACCTCACAGATCATTGGCTACCATCCATGAATCGATTTAAAAGGTATTGTTTTGGCCCCTTCTCTCTTTCAGCAATGTCCAGGGCCATGTGAATGGCTTTGAGTTCAGTAAATTGACTTGATCCACCTTGAATTTGAATACCTTCTCCTTTGGTAGCTTGTGCAATCTGTCATGTGGGGCTCCATACAGCTGCTTTCCATTTCCAGTTCATCCCTACAATGCAACAGGAACCATCAGTGAAAAGAGCGTAGCGTGTTTCCTCTGCTGGTAGTTGGTTGTACGGTGGAGCTTCCTCAGCCCGTGTCACTTGTACCTGCTCCTCTTTGTCAGTGAGACCAAAGTTTTCACCTTCCAGCCAGTTTGTATTTATCTCCAAAATCCCAAGGCGATTCAGGTTTCCAATACAGGCACGCTGTGTGATCAGAGCAATCCATTTGCCCCATGTGGTGTCAGTGGTGTGGTGGCTACAGAGAACCTTTCTTTTAAACATCCACCCCAGCGCCGGTAGTCGGGGTGCCAGGAGGAGTTGTGCTTCTGTGCCAATCACCTCCGAGGTCCCTTGAACTCCTTCATAGGCAGCCAAGATTTCCTTCTCAGTGGGAGTATAGTTGGCTTTGGATCCTCTGTAACTTTGGCTCCAGAATCCCAGTGATCGGCCTTGAGTCTCTCCAGGCACCTTCTGCCAAAGGCTCCAGGACAAGGCATTGTTCCTGGCTGCAGAGTAGAGCACGTTCTTCACCTCTGCTCCTGTCCTGACTGGGCCAAGGGCTACTGCATGAGCGATCTCCTGCTTGATCTGAGCAAAGGCTGGTTGCTGCTCAGGGCCCCAGTGGAACTCGTTCTTCTTGCAGGTGACCAGGTGGAGAGGGCTCACAATCTGGCTGTACTCAGGAATGTGCATTCTCCAAAAACCTATGGCTAAGAAAGCTTGTGTTTCCTTCTTGCTGGTCGGTGGAGACATTGTTGTGATCTTACTGATGACCTCAGTGGGAATCTGACGCCATCCATCTTGCCACTTCACTCCCAGAAGCTGGATCTCTCGGGCGGGTCCTTTGACTTTGCTCTTCTTGATGGTGAAGCCAGCTTCTAGCAGAATCTGGATGATCCTGTCTCCTTTCTCAAACACTTCCATTGCTGTGTTCCCCCACACAATGATGTCCTTGATGTACTGAAGGTGTTCTGGAGCCTCACCTTTTTCCAGCGCAGCCTGGATCAATCCATGGCAGATGGTGGGGCTGTGCTTCCACCCTTGTCGGTTCCAGGTGTACTGCACGCCCCTCCAGGTGAAAGCAAACTGAGGCCTGCATTCTGCTGCCAGAGGAATGGAGAAAAATGCATTAGCAATGTCTATAGTGGCAAAGCACTTTGCTGCCTTGGACTCCAGCTCGTACTGGAGTTCCAGCATGTCCGGCACAGCAGCGCTCAGCGGTGGAGTCACTTCATTCAAGGCACGATAGTCCACAGTCAATCTCCATTCTCTGTCAGATTGTGCACAGGCCAGATGGGGCTGTTGAAGAGTGAGTCTGATTTGCTGAGCACCCCTTGGCTCTCCAGCTCACGGATCATTCTGTGGATGGGGATCACGGCATCTCAATTTGTTGCTATTTCACCATGACTTGGCATTTTCCTATCTTTAAGCCTCTTCCCTCCACGGAGCCCTAGCAGGCTCGGAGCCTGCTACAGATCATGGCATCTCAATTTGTTCAACACTGCCAGTGGTGCACTGTCGAGGTGACAATTGGTACTCGTTGCTCTTCCACCCTCAGGAGTCGTACTGCAGATGAGTTTTCTGATAGTCCAGGCAAGGTGTTCAACTGCTTAATGCCCTCTGCCTCTACCGCAGCTATTCCAAAAGGCCACCCGAGTCCCTTGGGGTGTTTGTGAAGCCATTCTGGAAGAAGTCTATGCCCAGAATACAAGGGGCCTCTGGGCCAGTCACAATAGGATGTTTCTGCCACTCCTTCCCAGTCAGGCTCACCTGGGCTCCCAGCAGGGTCAATTGCTGTGATCCCCCCGTCACCCCAGCAATGGAAACAGGTTCTGCCCCGCCATGTCCCGATGGCATTAGGGTACACTGCACACCAGTATCAACTAAGGCGTTGTATTTTTGTGGCTCTGATGTGCCAGGCCATCGGATCCACACCATCCAGAAAATCCGGTATTCCTGTGCCTCTCCCTGGCTAGAGGCAGGACCCCCCCTAGCCCTGGTTATTATTTCTTTCCTGGGCATACATGGTAGAGGTTCCTTCAAGGGGATCTGACAGATCACACCTGGCAGCTCGGTCATGGGAGGTTGGGGCTACCTTCACTTTAGTGGAACTCCCTCAGTTAGTGTTTCCCTCCTTGAGCTGATGCACCCGTGCTGCCAGTAGAGAAGTGGATTTCCCATCCCACCTTCCCATGTCTTCCCCATGGTCACGCAGGAAGAACTACAGGTTGGCTCATTGGGTGTACCCTCTCTCTCTAGCTGGGGGATGTTGGGCTCTGACTTTGGGGCCTGTAACCTGCACTGGTGCCAAACTGATCTTCCTCACCTCCTCCTTCATCTCTCTCATTGTAGGAAACATATGTTTGTGCTGTTCTTGTGAGCCAGCGAAGGCTTCCTGAAGATCAGGAAAGCCCCGTATCTCTCTGGAGGAAGGTACCAAGGCTATCACCATGACACCATGGAGAAAGAGAGAGAGTTAGAAGATAGGGACTTTAGTTGGCTCTCAGAGTGACATGGATCCTTGTTCACCTACTGAGAACTTTGTTTCTTTCTTATGACCAATGGGCAGTGAATGTGTCTGTTCAGTAAATGTAAATATCTTGACAGAGTATAACAGCAACATGTTGCTATAATAAATCTCTCTTGCACCCTTCTGATGGAGTCCTGGCACTTTGTGCTGTGTCGTGGCCTATATCGGCATCTGGTGGCCCTGCCATGATCGCAACAGGACTGTAAAAAAGGAAAGACAAAAAAGAGAAAAAGTTGAAAGGTACCCTAAAAACGAGTGAAGGCAGCAAGGACGCTGCGGAGGTCCGGACCTAATTCAGACGTCTGATTCGAGGTAAGTGACTGGGAAAAATAATGGGAAATAATTTATTAAATGAGGAAAAGGCTGTTTTGTTCACGTGGAAGGCTTTATTGAAAAGGAAATATGTTCAAGCTTCTGATTATGCTCTTGGTAGTTTACTGACATGGTGTAAACCACAGGACTTTGAAGCTGATGCCGACACTGCCTTCAGTGTCCGGGCATGGAAAAAGGTTGGGAAGAGACTATGGGAAGAGATATCTAAGGGGTATAAGACAGTTGTTGATTTGGCTGCTACCTGGAGACTGTTGTATGAGGCGTTGAAGGTGTAATATATGATAAGAAATAATTCATGCTTATAGAGAGAACGTATTTTATAAGACTGTGAAATCCAAACGAGTCTCCGACCACAAGCAGCCCAGAGGCAGACGTCTACTTGGAATCTCAAGGTTCCTGAAGGCAGCAGGAGAACAATACCCAGTTAACTTATGAACAGACGTGTCCAACGCGATGATTGCTGCTATCCCGAGTGATCGGAAGATGCCTGAGGACGATCATTGCCCAGCTGATACAATCGATCTAGATAGCAGAAGTTGCCAGAAAAATACATCTGAATAGACGATTTCCCCGGACGCAATTAACGCTGACTATTGACCAGGAAACAGTGATTGTCCAGCTCTGCACAGTGAAAGAAACTGTCTGGAATATGCAGTTACAAAAGAAATTGGGACTCCTCTGCCTCAGGCATAACAAACTGTATAAAACAGCCCCGCAAGAAGTGCTGCTCGTGAACAGGGGAAGGTCTGATGCGATAGAGGTCAGATCCAGGTTCACCCAGTGCCAACCCAACTTTCTCTTTGGCTGTGGGGTTTTTGAGGACTGTATTTTGGTTATGGAAAAAAAAAATAAAATCTTTTTTGCATTTTGATAAATTTGGCTTTTTGATTGATCATTTATAACAAAGGAACGGAAAGCAGAACAAGATAGAGGGGAGGAATTGGAAGAAGAGGAATTAGAGCAAGAAACTGAAGTAGAGGAACAGGAGGAGGTTGAGGCTGAGCATGTCCATATATCTCCCCCTGAAGAGCCTGCTGCAGTTGCTGTGGAGGTTCCCCCAGGGTTTGCTATCGTGAGAATCAAACGGCAGGCTGAGACTGCTCCTTGGTACTCATCTCCAACAGACTGCTGAGTGTATGTTAAACCTGTGTTAAACTGCTCAGCAGTTGGTTGAACTGAGAGCCAAACCAAAGTATCTTGTGCCTGCACAGCAATTAGCCAAAATGAAGTTCCAGAAGAAGCCAAGTGAAAAACAGGCTGGGTCATTGGCCCTTCTGTCTCTCCCTGGGCCGTTTGCTCCCCTGCTCCCCTCTCACCCTCCCGTGGATCAGTTGCTCCCCACCACCCCCAGCTTTCCCTTGAGCCCTCCGCCCCTCCTCTGCCCTCCTTTGAGTCCTCTGCCTCCACTCCAGCCCCAGCTGAGCCATCTGGCCTGCCCCTCCCTCCTGAACTGGTTGAACACAAGCAATTTTTAACATTGTGTCCTTCTTTCTCTAGTGATAGTTCTGACGGTGAACTGCCGGTTATAAGCACACCCAAAAAGACACAGGAATCTGTTTCTGTTAGCCCTCAGAGCAGATCCAGGCCTGCTGTTTCTTGGACTCTGCCTCCCTGCCAGGTGGCTGTGACTCCTTGACACTCTTTGCAATTCTGGGAGCATGTGAGAATGAAAGCAGCTGAAGTGGGAGATTGGAATTTGTTAGAGAAAATAGGTGCACCTAAAAGGATGGAGATGGCTTCTGCTGCTTCTGGTGGGCCTGTGGCTTTTCCTGTTTTCAAAGCTGTTCCTAATTCGGGACAAGAAGATAGCCATCAGGGTTTTGCATGGAGGGATCTCCAGTCAAAAGTAGGTCAGTATGGTGTTAACTCTTCGCAGGTGATGCAAGTGATTCGTGTTCTAAATGCTGATGTACTTGCACCTTATGATATTGCTCACCTTGCTACGATTCTGTTTCAGCCAGTGCAGTATGGTGTGTTTCAAGCTACCTGGAAACAAATGGTTGAAAGAGCAGCATTGGACAATGTGCAGTTACCTCAGCAGGATCCACGTCACGCTGTGGGAGCTGATGCCTTGCTGGGCAATGGACCATTCTCTAACCCGGATTTGCAGGCAAGATGGGACCCCCTGGTTCTGGCACAGGCCCAGCAGCTGGGTATGAGTGTCCCCATGATATTTTCTGAAAAATCCTCTTTGCCCAGGATTTTCTCCTGGGAAGTTGAGAAGCCTCAGAGAGGAAGGAAAACAATAAGTATCTGATTGATGCTCCTGTGTTTGCTGCTTTGGAATGTGGCTTGAACATTGTTTACCAACAGGCGAATGTTTGATTGGTTCCATGTGAATTGTTTTAATTTAATGACCAATCATGGTCCAGCTCTGTAAAGGCTCTGGGGAGTCATGGGGTTTTATCATCATTCTTTTCTAGCCTTCTGATGTATCCTTTCTCTGTAGTTTAGTATAGTTTTAGTATATAATTTCTTTTCATAAAATATAATGTCATAAAATAATAAATCAGCCCTCTGAGAACATGGAGTCAAATTCTCATCTCTCACCTCGTCCTGGGGACCTCACAAACACCACACATGAGTGCTTTACTCCAAACAATGGAAATGGCAGCTCCTAAACCAAGGTTTATTACCATCCAGCAAGGGGTGAAGGAACCTTTTCTGCAGTTTGTGGAGAGGGTTGCTGCAGCCCTTGAGAAGCAAGTAGAAGATGATAAGCTCAGGCAAATTTTATGCAGACAGCCTGGGACAACGCAAACAAAGACTGCAGGTGAATTATTGATTCTTTAGCAGGAGATCCCCCACTGTCTGATCTTGTAGTTGCTTGCTCAGAGGTTGGTTTGGTTGAGCATAAAATGGCTGCTTTGGCTGAAGTCATGAAGTCTTCACCCAGATGTTCTGCTTGTGAAGAATTGGGGCATGTGAAGACACAATGCCCTCAAACTGCTGGACGATGTGTACACTCCAGTTGGTTTGGTTATCGCCCCGGAGAAAGTTCAAAGGCAGATGCCTTGGAAATATTTGGGGTTGATAATCACCAATATACAAATTGTGCCTCAACCTGTAAAATTGGACATTGATATTAAAACTGCTGTTGACGTACAAAAATTAGTTGGTGCAATAGTTTGGCTTAGGCCATACTTGGGGATAACTAATCATCAACTGCAACCTTTGTATGACTTACTATCCGGGATAACTTCCTCTACCGATGAGAGACATTTGACTGCTGCAGCAAAAAAGGCTGTAGAAGTTGTTGAATTGCCCTTGACATCTAAATTTGTTACCAGGATAGAGTTTCTCTTGGTGTGCAATTATTTATTTTGAGAGATGATGAAATATCATGCAGATTGTTGTGTCAATGGAATGATAAATGGGAAGACAAATTGCATATTTTGGAGTGGATATTTTTTGTCTTTCAGGTCCTGAAAAACAGCTCCAGGCCTGTATGAGCTTTTTGCAGACATCATTATCAAAGGTCGCAGACGCTGCCATGAGATCTTAGGCCGTGCTCCTGTAACTATTGTCATACCGGTACAACAATGGTATTTTGAGTGGTGTTTTCAAAACAATCATGAGTTGCAATCTGCCTTATCTTCCTTTACAGGTCAAATAGCATATCATTTACCTTCTCATCCTCTTTTGGATTTCACTAAGAAGATTCCCTTTCAGGGGAAACAATTTTGCTCTTCTGTGCCAATGGAAGGTGCCACAGTTTTTACAGATAGATCAGGGAAAACTGGAAAAACTGCTGTAGCCTGGAAGAAGAATGATTGCTGGGAATATGAAGCAATGGTTGAACAAGGGTCTTTTAATTAGTTGAACTTGGTGCCGTACTTTTGGCCTTTACCTTATTTCCTAATTCCATCAATATAGTTGCTGATTCTGTTTATGTTTCTAATTGAGTGAAACAGTTGGATCAAGCTGTGTTGTGTAATGTAAAGGAGAAACCATTATTTGTTATGTTGTTAAAATTGTGGACTGTTATTCGTAATTGAAAGCATTCTTATTTTATTATGCATATCCATAGCCGTACATTGCTACCTGGATTCTTTGTTGAAGGTAGCGCCTATGTGGATTCCCTTGTGGCTGCCTCAGCAGTAAAAACGGTGCCTAATGTGTTACAGCAAGCTGTTCTATCTCACCAATTTTTTCATCAGGGTGCTCAGGCACTATGGCAGCAATTTAAGTTATCACACAGCGAAGCAAAGTCAATTATTTCTTCTTGCCCTGATTGTCATATGGCTCATGTTTCACAATATTACGGCACTAATCCTAGAGGCTTACTCCCTTTGCAAGAATGGCAAACAGATGTTACAAAAATGCCTGAATTTGGCAGTCTAAAGTATGTTCATGTTAAAATTGACGCTTTTTCTCATGCCATGGTTGCTTCAGCATTGGCAGGTGAAACAGCTCGGGGTGTTATTTGTCATTTTTGCCACGCCTTTTCCATCTTAGGCGTTCCATCACATGTAAAGACAGATAATGGCCCAGCGTGTGTTTCAAAGAAATTGCAAGTGTTTTTTCGTGCCTGGGGTGTTGATCATTCCACTGGTATTCGACAGGCCAAGCAATTATTGAATGTGCTCATGGTGTGTTGAAACAACAGGTACAAAAAAAAAGGGGAAATGCAGAGGGAGTCGCCTCAAGTGAGATTAGATAAAACCGTTTATGTCTTAAACTTTCTACGTCCTTTACCTGACTTAGAATTGTCTCCTATATTCTATCATTTTTTGTCTTTGAATTCAAAACAGCCAAACTTTCAGAAAGATATTAATGGATGGGTAGAAGATTTAATCACGGGAAAGTGGACTGGCCCAGTGGAATTAGTAACATGGAGAAGAGGATATGCATGTGTTTTAACGGGAAATGGCTCTCGTTGGGTCTCTGCCCGTTGTGTTAAACCTTATTTGGAGCACACAGGAAAGGACAGGATGGGTGGTTCTACAGCGGAAGCAAAATGAGTAGGCAATTGCATTGGTTATTAGGTGGATGGAAGCATGGACCCTCAAGGAATGTGTGGTAAAGATGGTAATTCAAGACAGAGTAAAGGGAGCTATAGGCTTACCCTGAAAATACAAAATTTAAGTTAGTGGGTGTTACTTTTGCTTCTTTTCCTTGAATTCTCTTACAGAGAGGTTGGTAGTACTGAGAAATGTGTCTTGTACCATTTCCTTTTGCAGGGCACCGACAATGCCAAAAATAGGGGAATTTGATGTACCTAAGGGAGAAGTGTTGCCTTTGCAGAGGGGTTGAATTAGTAGCTGAACTCCAAACTTTGAGCAACTAGGTTAGTTGCCCATTATGATAGCAGCAACCAGTTGTAAAGTTGAGTGGATGCTACTTGGTCCTAAGTGGTGACTAGGCAGATGACTTGGTCTCTGACTCTGTGTGGGTGAAAGTTATTTGACTAGAGGTGAAGGTGTCATTCTGCTACAAATGTGTCATCTGGAAATTGCGAGGTCTGTAATGGTATTTGAAGATCTATTTTTCCTGTGCCTTGTTTGTATATGAATGTAAAGACTGTGAGGGTGTGTGTTGTGGATTGGGTAGAAGTTGGTTAGTTGTAAGAGAATGAACAATGGATCCTCTGTCTGCTTGGATTTTTGCAAGGGCCCTGCAGAAGTCCTTAGCAGTTGTTTTTGTGGGTCAAATACAAAAAGGGGGACTTGTAGGAAAGACAATTTTGTGCTGTTGCTGTAAGCCAGTGAAGGCTTCCTGAAGATAAGGAAAGCCCCATATCTCTCTGGAGGAAGGTACCAAGGCTATCAGCATGGCAACGTGAAGAAAGAGAGAAAGTTACAAGATATGGACTTTAGTTGGCTCACAGAGTGACTCGGCTCCTTTTCACCTACTGAGAACTTTGTTTCTTTTTCATGACCAATGGGCAGTGTATGTGTTTGTTAAGTAAATATAATACTCTTGTAAAGCTATAAAGGCAACCTGTTGCTTTAATAAATCTCTCTTATACAGCCTTCTGATCTGAGTCCTGGTGCTTGTGCCATGTCGTGCTCTATAGCGACACCTCATCTCCTCTTTAGGTCCTTGATCACAGCAGAGACAGGAGCCTGCATGGGGCCATTGATCACACTCTCACAATTTCTAAGCTTGTTGGTGACAGAGCCCACTGTCTCTCAGTTGTTATCGGCATTAATCATTGCAATGAAGGTGGTGTATTGAGATTGCCCCAGATTTGCCAGACTCCACAGCGTTTGCCCTGTGCACTGACCTTGTCAGGGTCATTATCATGCTGTCCATCCCTCCCAAAGAGTACCTCCAATACTGCCACTTCTCTTAGCTGTTGGATCCCTTCCTCGAGGATCTTCCAGCACATTCTATGGTGCTGCTCCTGCATTGTCTCCCTGGAGACAAACCTCTCTCTGACACTCAATAAAAGCTGCTCCCAGAGACAAAGAGACCTTAGCTCCCTTACAAAAATCTGATTCATACCTGAGTCCTGGGTCAAGGGCCCCAAATTCCTTGCCTCACCACCATCCAGTTGCAGGCCTGTACCCATAAGGTCCCAGACCTGGAGTAACCAGGTTGTATAAGCCTCACATCCCCATCTTACAATGTCTTTGTGCAGATTACAGAGACTTTTGTACATCAGGGACTCAGTGATGATCTCAACCACTGGCTCCCCTGTGGGTTGTGAGGCGCCTCCATTCTTATCCTTATCTGGGTGCTCTGATTTCATCTTAAATCTCCTTGTTTCTACAGGGTGGACTGCTCCTTGCTATGACTGCTCTTATGTTAATGTGGAACCTTATTACACTTACGACTGTCATAAAAATACCTTTCCTGGGATTTTTTCTTCTTGCAAGTATGTCAGAGAAAACCGAAAACAATAATTATCTAATTCGCTTCTGTGTTTTGCTGCCTTGGAATGTGTTTGGAGATTGTTTATCCAAAAGGTGGTTGTTTGATTGGTTTCATGCAAATTATTTTTACTTAATGACCAATCACCGTCCAGCTGTGTTGAGACTCTAGAAGGAATCACGAGTTTTTCATTATTACCTTTTAGCCTTCTGTCTGTATCCTTTTTCTATTCTTTAGTATAGTTTTAGTATAGCATTCTTTAATATAATATAATATCTTTTAATAAAATAATAAATTAGCCTTCTAAGAACATGGAGTCAGATTCATCATTTCATCCCTTCATTGGGGGACCGGAAAATACCACAGAACCTGGACCTTTGTAACATCTGTGGGTTCACTGCTGCACCATCAGACTCTCCCTCTTTGAGGCAGGGGGAGGGTTTCTCACCAGCTGGGGAAATGTGCTCCTTCAGCATCTGGCCCATCTCCTTCACCAGAGCCCCCACCCAGTCTGGGTGGGTCATTTCTGAGCTGGGCTGTGGGGCAGGGTCAGCCTCTGGGGCAGCAGCATCCCTTGTCTCTGGGGTAGGTGTCAGCGTGGTTATCCAGGTGAATCTTCCCTTATCTGTGAATGCTAAATAGAACAGGCCTATCAGCAACACCAACCACTTTATGATATCTTTAGCATTTAGAGTGGATCTGAACCCTTTGAAAACTGGTGGGGCAGACCCAAAGAGCTGGGTGAAGGGTTGGGAGAAAATTTCCTCTGGTGTAATCTCCTTACAGTGGGTACCATTATTAAAGTAACCCCAAAACCATACAGTTAGTGTGTGATAGCTCTGAATCCATGTGCCTGCCTTCCAGCAGAAGTTAAAGATCCATGAATTCCTCACCTCATTAAGCAATAAAGCAAACTGGATAACAGCCACAGCAGCCGTAGTTATGGTTAGCCTGTGTTCCAGGGATGGCCGGGGTGCTCCTGATGGGGCAGAAGGAAGAGCTCCAGGCCCTCTGTGAGGGTGATGAGGGCAGTGGGCTGTCAGCGGGGGCTGGCCGGGCGAGCTGCAGTGCCTGGGCAGGGAGCTGCAATCCCTGCCCCGGCTGCGGTGGCTTCGCTCCTTGTGTGGACCAGGGGTGGCGTGGGCAGAGCACACGGAGATTCCAGGGACATGGGTGAGGGGATTCATGGCCAGCACCTTGCAGCTGATCCCCTTGGCCCCTCCTCTCTTGTGGCCATGGCAAGGGCTGGGTGGGATGGCCCTGGCAGAAAGGTCTCCATGGATTCCTGCAGATCTGGGTTCTGACCATGGCTCTGTTCCTCTCTCTTCCAGCCCTTCAAGCCCTGAGTGAAGACAACAGCCCCTCCCACATAAGCACATTTGTTCAGGTGATGTTCGAGGGAAGAGCTGCAGAACAATTTCCATCTGCTGGCTCAGAAGAACCAGTGTCTCTTGAAGACCTCCAGATCCCTTGGAAGGTGAGACCACCTGGAGACCAGAGGAGACCAGCTGGAGCTGCAGGCACAGCTGATGATTGGCACAGCTGAGCCTGGGGAAGCTCCCATAGCTCCTGCCTTCTCCCTCCCTGTTGACAGCCCCCTCTCTCCAGCCCTCAGACCCTGCCTGTGGTAGTTGGTGTTTTACAGTTGTTTTAATACAAAAGATAGATTTCCTGTGTTAGTCAGTTACAATGGTTTCTCCCATGTACCCCATTATGTTCTCCCTAATGGTTCAGTCCTAAGTTGTTCACCACAAAGTTTTCTGCCACTTGTCTGCCCATCAGTGTGTCAACCTCCCTGCTCCTCCCCTCATTCCCTTAGAAGCCCTTGTCAATCTCAGTTGTGCTACCCCTTACTCTTGTCAGTCTCTGTAGTCACTCCCCTTGTATTCTCAAATGTTCTGTGTCAGCAATGTCTCGATGGTAGATTGCTTTGTGAGGCTTCTTGCCTCCCCTGAATGATCCTTATTGGAGTTGCTGAGTGATCTGTTCCTCCCCTAAGATCCCCTCATTGGGTGAGAGTTGTATCCACCCCTTGCATGATCCCCTCTTTAAAACTGCTAGTCGGACCCATTTGCTTTGCGACTTGCACCTGACTCCTTTTGGGAATAAATCTTCGTTGGAAACTCAGACCAGTGATCCTTCCTTGTTTCCTTTGCCTCTGATTTCTCGTGCCGTGCTCCTGCTGTGTCACCCACGCCGTAGCGATTACCGCCACCCTGGACGGTCTCGGCAGAGATCAGGGGCCGGCCACTCTCGAGTGTGCCCTCGGCCACCAAGGGTGTGCCAGCAAGAGAACCTCCATCCCGTGGCTGCAGAGCCTTTCCACACCTGCCCGTCCCCTTTCTCCCTTCCAGCTCATCCCTTTGCTTTGCCTTCCATTAATAAACAGTTTGGCTTCTTCACTTTACCTGCATCTCTGTGGAGCTGGACCGATGCAGATCCAGGGCCCTGGGACACTCAGGCCCCTCCTGCCATTCTCCTCCACGCCGTGTTTTGTGCACAGACACAGAGGAACGAGGGCAGATGAGGCTGGAAAGGTCCCTGTGCTGAAGGTCCAGTTCCACAACACTGTGGAGTTAGAGATGTTGCTGAGCACCCTGGAGCCCCTGGACTTTGGGAGAGCCAACCCGAGGATGCTCTGAACCCAGCTGTGAGGGATTCCATGGCAAGCATCCATGGAGGGCAAAGGAGCTTGGAATGCTGGAAGCTTTCAGGAGCAGCTTCCTGAAACCACGGCAGTGCTCCATCCCTGCCCTGGATCAGGAAGAGGGCAGAAGCAGAGACCATCTGGGCTTAACAGAGAGCTTTGGGTGTGCCTAAGAGCAAATGAAGCAGCAGCACGGTGCCCGAGACTCGGACACGCGACCCTGCTGGTGCCTGGAGCGCTGTCAGGCAGTGCTGGGATCCCAGGTGTGGTTCTGGTCCCCACAACCAAGGAATGGCAGCCCCAGGCTCAGACCCAGTCAGAAAGCCAACCAAGTGAGACCAGAGGGAGGGCACACTTCCAGTTTCTCTTGGGCATGGCTGCAAAAGAGCCCCTGCTGCTTCTTCCTCCGCTTGTGTTTGGGCTGTGCTGGTGGCAGAGCCAGCCAGGTTGTGCTCTGTGTTGCAAAGCCTGTTGACAGCAGGCATGAAAAGCGCTGTGTGCACAGCAGAGAGTCCTGGAAGGTGCTGGCAAGAGCGTCCTGCAGGGACAGGGCTCTGGGCTCTGGCTGGGAACAGCCTGGTTTTGCTGCTGTGAGCGCAGGCAGGAGCTGAGGCAGGTGAAGAGGCAGCAGGCAGCTTGTGTTTGTAGAGGGCCTGGGGCTGCACATCTGAACCTACCCCTGGACACACACTTGGGGGAATATGAGCTAGAGCTGGAGTGCCTGTCCTGAAAGGACCTGGAGTCATTCAGCCTTGCCAGCTTTTCTTAAGAGTGTGTTGGTGTTCCCCAGAAAAGCTACACATTTGGGGAAATGCCTTTGGAGGAAAGGGGCTTGCTTCTCAAGGAAAGTGCTTCCCAGGGAGCTCCCAGTGAGGTAGGTGCAAGTGTCCCCCTTTGGCTCTCTGTGCTCCTTTCAGTCCTTGAGGCCCCTTGCACTTGACAGAGGGGCAGGGCAAGGGGAAGGCTGTGAAGAGCAGGTTTGGCAACTGCCTGGACCTGCAGAGACCAGCCCAAGCACCTGCAGCAGGGCGTGTTCCCCCCTTTGGACAGAGGTGTGAGCAAGAACATCTCTGTCCAGCCGTGAGCCCCAAAGCTCTCTTTGAGAGCTGTGAATTAAAAGGCCTTTACACACACACTTTTCTCATCTTCCCTGTCTGCTGTGTTTCAACTCTTGGCAATGTGCATTTGCCTCCTGCTTGGTGGAAGCTGCTGTGGCCCAGGGCTGGCACAGAGCTCGGCTGTGTGGGCCAGGCAGCATGGAGAGCCTTGGCTGATCTTGGTGTGTCCCTGGCCTCACAAAAGGCTTGGAAGTTTTGCCTCCCAAGGCATCCTGCTCATTGGCTCTCCCTGTGGAGCTTGGAGAGAGCAAGGTGGGCATTTCTGGCAGCTGGGCATCAGCAGGCCTCAAAAAGGGGGCGTGTTGTGGAGCGAGCCCAGCTGAGATACCTGAGAGGAGCCCAGTGCTCCTTGCTCCCCTCTGCTGACACGTGAGCGTTTGTCTGGTTTTGGGATGGCCCTGGCTGTGTCAGGGGTGCTACGTGGACACGAGACAGCTGGTCCTGTCCTGCTGGGTCCGAGCAGTGCCTCGCAGCAGTCCTGCATCCACGTCAGGATGCTTGCCAAGAGAGGTCCTGGAAGCTGAGGCAGCTGATTTTAAGCTTGTGCAGGTGCCTACAGGTCAAGGCCAAGGGTGTTCCCTTGGGATATAGCAGTCCTGAGGGCTCTCCCTCATTCAAAGAAATCAGCAGACAAATGCATTGTCTGCCAAAAGCCCTTTTATTGACTTGGCAGGAGGGCTGGTGTCTGCACCCCACTAAAATGTGTCTCTGCCAGGTATAAATTTCAGTGGGCTGATGTAGGAATTTTATGAAAAATACCATCCATTTTTAAACTGCTGAGATGATTCGATAGGCAAGGGGTTAGAAGTACATTGTGTCAGATTCCTAGACTTAAACTGATGTCCAGGCACTGGCCAGGAGCGCTCTCGATGCCCTAAAGCAGCACAGTCTTCCTCTTCCCTGCACTGGGCCGATTCGTCACTTGCCCTTAGTTCTTCTGGCAGACTATGTCTAAAGCTTTTGTCAAGTCACTCTCATGTCAAGTTAGGCCTGCCAGGTTTTTCTTATGCTAACTGGTGCTAAGGACTTATGTCTGTCTGTGCTAAGCACTTGTTTACTAATGTGAATTGCTTGTGCTTACTTATGTCAAACCAAGGCCTTGTTGCATTGCCAAAGGTGCCTGAGGCCCCCTGCTCCTTGTGGCACCAGTTGCTTTGCTGTGGGATGTTCTGCCTCCCCGGAGAGTAAAGAGGGAGCTGGAGAAAGAGCTGGCCAGGCTGCTCTGGATCCTTTCCCAGCAGCCCTGGCTGAGTGGAGCAGTCCGAGCTGAGCGCAGAGGTGCCCATGGAACAGCCGTGCCCAGGAAGGCTCGGTGGGAAGGGTGATCCAGGAACCACAGGCCTGGCAGCCTGAGCTGCCACCGGGGAAGGCCTTGGAGCAGATCCTCCTGAGTGCCAGCCCACAGCACGTGCAGGGAACCAGGGCGTCTGCTGGAGGCTGGGAAAGCTCTGCGGAGGGACAGGGACAGCTGGGGGTCCTGGTGGGGTGTTGAGGGCTTCTGTGTGGGAGTTTGGGGTATTGGTGTTGGTGGGTGTTGGGGGAGGCGTTGTCTGGAAGGTGAGAGGTCTAGGCTGGAATTTGAGTCAGTCTGAAGGCAGCATCTGTGCTTTGGCACAGCTTTGGTTACAGAGGGCAGAAAGAATATCTGTGACTTTTATTCTTCATGGTCCTGATTCTCCTGCAGGGAACAAGAGGGGAGAGCTGTACTTTACTGGCCACTTAGATATCTGTACCAGGGGGAGGATTAGCCCTTTTGCCATCTACTCATTTGCTTGGGCTACTTTTGTAACACTGAGTGGACTTGAATTTCTTGAGAGCTTTTATTCCTTAAGAGAATTAGGATATTATCATCCCTTCATAGGAAACTGTTTGCAAACCAAAGAATGGCTTTTTGTTTGCCTCTGTGTAGTGTTATGTTCTGTAAAGTGACTCTCAGTGGATGATGTTAAGGCAAATGAGTTGCTGCTTTGAGAAGGGAAGCAAAATTCCAACTCCTCACCTTCTCAGGCTATCCCAATGAATTTGGGAAGTTTGCAACTTTTTGGAACTACTTGAGTTGAGCAATGGGAAGTAAAACTTTCCTGAACTGAGGATTCTTAAATGCCAGGTTCTTCTGTGCCTTTGCCACTAAGGTGTTTCTGTGCTGAAGGAAATGACTTCAATGAGAAAATAATTTCAGCATGGAGTAAGAGACCAAGTGCTGCCAGCAGTTGCTCCAGGTGCTGCTGCCAACAGCCCCTGCAGGAAGGAGCACAGCCCCCAATGCACGTGGGCTTTAGCTCCCTGTGGCACAGAAGCCCCCCGGGAGCACAGGTCTCTGGGGCAGGAGATGGGCACCAGCGCTGCCAGGGCTCGGGGGGTGGCAGCTCTGCTTGGGCAGGGACTCTGCCACACCTGCTGATGTCAGCGCTGCCCGGGTCCCAGGGGTCAGAGCAGCATTCGTGCCCTGGCCCACATGTTCCCTGTCCATGTCACACCCGTGGGTTTAGGATGGCCACCAGCTGGGATGTGTCCCAAGGAGGCTGTGCCAGCTTCTGTGGAAGGTCCTGTGCCCTTCCCAGCATGGCTGCATCGGCAGCCCTGGGGCTCCTTCTGCTGCCCTGAGCCCGCAGAGCAGGGCAGTGTTTGCTGATGGTTTGAGCTGTTCCTAAAGACCCTGTTGGGCTGTCTTAGACACTTGGTGTGAGTGATTTCTTCCAACCTGAGCCCCTTTGGCTGGGCTGGGGGCGGCCCCAAGGCAGGGGGCAGTGTGTGCAGGGGTCCTTTGTGACACGGTGCAGTACGGTCACCATGCCATGGAACGGGTGTCCAAGGGCCCTTTGTGACACGTGGGAAAAAGAAGCTTGCCCGGCTGCTGGGAACAGGCAATGGGGCAGAACGGGACAGAGCGGTGCCGTCAGGAGCCCCCGCACAGCGCACTCGTTCCTGTCTGACCCGCAGCCTTTCCCAGGCCTTATTCCTGCAGCTGAGCTCGAGGCCAGACCACGGGACTTGGTGACCCGTGGCCTTGCCGAGGCTTCTCTTCTGCAGCTGCTCTCGAGGGCAGAGCGTGGCACTTGGTGCCCCAGAGGCATCTCCCATCCCTGCCACCAGTGCCCTCGAGGCCCCACCACAATCCTTGACAGGAATCTCCTGTCCTTGTGGCAGGAGCCCTGGAGACCAGAGTGCAGGACTTGCTGTCCTGTAGCCTTCCTGAGGCTTCTGTCTTGAAGGTGCCTTCCAGGCACAACTGCAGGACGTGCTGACTCGGAGCTTTTCCCAGGCATCTCTCCTGCAAGTAGCCACAAATCCAGCCACTAACATGGAGCAGAGACCCCTGAGAGCACCCAAGGTGGCCTGGGGGGAACAGGAGGAAGAAGGCCCTGCAGCTGTCCCAGCACAGGAAACCAAAGAGGTGGTGCCGTTTGAGCTGCCGCAGGAGGGTGAGTGCCAGAGCTGGGCCACAGGCTTGGTGCCTGCCGCCAGCTTGGCACCTTTGCATCCCATCCCATCCCATCCCATCCCATCCCATCCCATCCCATCCCATCCCATGCAATCGCATTGCATCCCAACCCATCCCATCTCCTGGGGATGTTCCCACGGACAGAATGGAATAGGGATGAAGAAGACATGGAGCAGAGAGACCCAAGAGTGCCCAAGCTGCTCAGGGTGGAGGAGGAGGAAGAAGGCCGTGGACCTGCTCCAACACAGGAAACCAAAGAGGAGGTGACACTCGGGCTGCCACAGGAGGGTGAGTGCCAGAGCTGGGCCACAGGGTGGGTGCCTGCAGCCAGCTTGGCACCTTTGCATCCCATCCCATCCCATCCCATCCCCTGGGCCATGCCCATGGACAGGACAGAAAAGGGGCCGGGCAGACACCCCGCAGGGGCCATGCTCCATCCCCTGGGGCATCCCGGGGCTCTCCCTGCCTGGGGAGCGCAGGGTTGGGCTGTGTTCTCCAGCCTCTCCCGCAGCCCCTCAGCTCTGGCTGTGCTCGCTCTTTGCCAGGTGCAGCCCTGGAGCGCACACAAGAGCAGGAGCCCGCCCGTGGCCTCTTCCGCAGAACAGCGCAGGTACCTGCAGCCATCCCCACCTGGGCTGGGCCTGCTGGCACCGCGCTTGGAGCATTCCCTGTAACATCCCTGGCTTCTTGCCCTTCTCCTACAGCTGCTTTGCAAATTCACGAGGAGAATTAGGGAGGAAGAGACCAGCACCATGGACAGTGGGCTCAGAGCCTATTCGCACATCTTCAAAACTAAGACCAGTGCTGCTCTGCTGGATATGCTGGTAGAGGAGGGCTTTTCCAGCCCAAAGCAAGTAAGCAGCCTGTGGCCAGGCTTTGATCCTCCCAGGAATTGCTTGCTCTCCCAAGCCATGCCTGCTGGTCACTGGAACTCTTGGAGGCCATGGCAGCGTGGTGGCAAGGGAAGCACTTGTCTGGAGAAGCTGGGCACATTCCTCCCTCTGGCCGCTTTCCAAGTGTCCCCGTGCCTTGTCCAGGTGCCCGCCCTGGTCAGGTACATCCACCAGTGGCTCCAGGCCAATCAGTTTGCTGAGCACAGGCTGAACAGGAGCCTGCTGGATCTGACAGAAGCACAGCCCGCTGACGTAGTTGTGACGCTCCTGCGTGTGGCCCCGTCCTGTGACAGGTATGGGGCCCACCTGCCCAGAGCGCTCAGGGCTCCCCAGCCCATCAGCCTCTACAGCCTGGCCCAGGTGTCCGAGCAACAGAGAGTTCCAGGGCCCTCTGGCTGCTCCCTTTGCCAGCCCTGGCACGTCAGGCCTCGAGCCTGCTGCCATGCTCCCTCGCTGCCCCTCAGGGTCCTGTCCCCACAGGCCTGGGCTGCCTGGGTGCTGCTGGCCAGTGGCAGTGGGCAGAGGCAGAGCTGGCAGCCAGCTCAGGTCCCCACTGCTGCCCAGGCCCCTGTACTGTGTCTGAGACCCACCTGAGACAGAGCTCTAACCCCACAGAGCTGCTTTCACCATGTGGAAGAGCATCATGTGCTCGCCCAGGACTGCAGAGGCAACGCTGCTGATCCTCCTGCATGTGCTGGGCAGCTGGCCCAAGCACAGCACATGCACCTCCGATGGGGACAAAACGGGTGTCTTTGTCCTGGCTGTGAGTTTCTCTAAGTGGCCTTTGCTGGCCCCAAGGCTGCCTCTCCAGCAGCTCTCCATCCCCGTTCCCCCACTGCATCTCCCTGCTGCAGGCGCTGGGCTGAAACCTGCCCCAGGGGCAGCTCCAGGCCCAGCAGGCCCCGTGCTCCCCCTGCCAAGGTCTCTCCGGGCCTCTCCCTGCCAAGCTCAGGCCCTGCCACACGGACACCTGGGCACTGAGCGCTGTCTCGGGGCGCTTTGTCCTTTGCAGGCAACCGTGGTGATGTGGAAGATCCTCCAGGTGCCCTGTGTCCCACATATGGTGACGGTCTATTTCCCCCGCCTCTTTGTGCATCTGCTCTTCCAAGTGTTCCTCAGCACTCTGGATATGCCAGAGGAGGTCGATGCCTTCTGGAAGGGATGCCAGGAGGAATACGGCCTTGCCACCAGCCCCAACAGGTGCTCCATCCCACTCCTCCTGTCCCTGCCATGTCCCTGGCCAGGAGCCAGCACTCCCAGCGTCACCTGGCCTTTGCTGTGCACGCAGGTTTGCAGTGCAGACCCTGAAGTCCCTGCTCTGCCGCATGCAGCACGAGGATGTGGTGGTGGCAATTGAACGCAAACATGGCTGGGACACGCTGTTGTGTGCTGACACCCACCACTATGCCGTGGCTCTGCTGGCCAGGTGAGAGCCCCTTCTCCCCACAGCCTCTGACATTTGTGCTCCGGGCCCAGGGAGCTCCACAAAGTCCCCGAGTCATGGGCCAGAGGGCCTTGTCACCGAAGGATGGCCAAGCAGACTGGAAAAGGCTGGCAGAGGAGGCTGCCCAGCAGGAGCTGCCTCCCAAATAGCCCAGGGCCCCTTGCAGGATGCTGGCGAAAGAGCAGAGCTCTGTGCGTCAGTGCTGGCAGAGCTTTGTCCCCCTGGCCCACAGGCTTGGCTCCTTTTTCTCCTGCCAGGGAGATGTGCTGTGTCTCCATCCCCTTGTGCTCCCGCATCGCTCGCTACCTGCTGCGGCTGCTCAGCACACAGGAGCCACGCTGGGAGCTGCCCGCCCTGGCCTTCCTTGTGGAGGTGAGCCTGATGGCCAGCGCTGCCTGGCTGAGCTGCCTCCCAGCTCTCTGCCGTCTGGGAGCCGCAGCTGCCTGGGACGGTGCCCGCGCCCTGTGCTGCTGCCCAGGCCCAGGCCTGTGCTGCTCTAGGCTCCTGCCGGCCGGCTCCCCTGTCACTGCCCTGTGCCTTTCAGGTCCTCCAGTTCCTGGACTTGAGTCAACGTGGTGCTAACAGAGTCCTGCAAATCTTGTCAAGGCAGCTGCAGAGCGAGTGCAGAGAGAGGTGTCGCCTGGCGCTCAGGGCCCTTCTCGAGCTCATTGAGGAGCCCTTCATGGTGAGAAGGGGGCAGCGGCTGAGGCTGAGCTGGGCAATGCAGTCGCTTGGGCTTGGCAGGGCTTTGGGTGCTGGGGCAGCTGCTCCCAGCTCTCCTGCCTCCCAGTTCAGCTGCCCTAGTGCTTGGGGACAGGCCTTTGGCCTCTGGGCCCTGCGGCAGCAGGATGGCATTTCACAAACTTGTCTTCCACACAGACCAAAAAAATGTGGAGCCTGACTGAAAGTCTTGTGCAGTTCCTGTGGGACGCAGATGGAGAGATAGTTTTCATGACAGTCATGCTACTGAGCTTTATTATCTTGGACAATGACACACTGATGCCTGGCCCCATCACACTGCAGCTGCTTGAGGCGCTCCTGCCACTCTTTGACCACGTAAGGCTCACTGCCCCCAGCCACGGCCACTGGCTGCTGCCCGCACACTGTGTCCTGTGCATTTGCAGGCCTGCGCCAAGCTGAGCCCCGTGCAGCCGCAATGCTGAGGTCTTTTTTTCTTGCTTCCATACAGAACAATTGGCAGGTGCAGCTGCTTTCCATCCTGCTCTTCCGAACATTGGTGACTCTTCCAGAAAGGGAAAATGAAAAAAAGGCCCTGAAGACACCCCTGCGCCAGAGCCTGCTGCCCCTCTTCTTCCACTGCCATGATGGCAATCAGCTTGTGGCACAGGTGAGGACTCGTGGGCTGCTGCTGTCCCCCTGGAAGGGGGGCTCGGCTGCCTCCTGGCCTGGCACCTGCCGGGCTGCAGCCTCCTGCAGGCCTTGGCACAGGGACGCGGGTCCTGCGCCCTGGGCTGTGGGGCCATCTCCGCATCTCTGCTGCTCTCCAGGCTTCTCAGGAATCGCTGCTTTGTGTGGCCGAGTTCCTGAAGAGGAAGGATCTTGAAAGACTGCTGAAGAGCCAGAATCTGTGGAAGTTGAGCGAGTGCCTGGTAAGGACGGCCTGGAAGCCCCAGCCTCAGCCCAGAGAAGCCCCCTGAGGGAGGTGCACAGAGTGTGGGGTTGGCAGCTGTGCCCCTGCCCGCTGCTGCAGCCAGAGGCCTTGCAGGCTCTTCTCCAGGCTCCCAAGGGCCCGAGCAGGGGGCCGATGGAGCCCCGGCCCGGCGGGGCTGCAGGGCGGGCCGGCACCATGGCTCCCCGGGCAGCAGCCGGCCCCCTCTGCCCCCTCCCCTCGGGAGCCCTTGGCCAGCGGCTGCTGGCCGCGCCTCAGGGCTGTGTGCCCAGGGGAGGCCGGGGCCGGGCGTAGGCAGCGCCCGGCCCAGGGGCTGAGCCTGCGCCAAGCCTTCCCTCCTGCCGCTCTCTCCAGCTGGCAGAGGACAGCAGCAGAGCGGCCGAGCACCTGCGCCAAGCCCTGCGCTACCTGCAGAGCCCACAGGAGTCCCTGCGAGCGGCGGCCATCAGGTTCATGGGTGAGCCACGAGCCCGGGCTCCCTCCGAGGCCCGGCCCGCCGCAGCTCGGCCCCAGCCCCGCCTGCTGCCCCAGCAACGCCAGCCGGGCCCGGCGCCGTGGAGCCCCGGCTGGCCTGGGCATTGCTGCTGCCGCCCTCTGGCAGCCGTGCCCTGGGGCGGCAGCGTGTGCCAAGGGCCGGGCTGAGCCCTGCCGGGCCAGCAGCCTGTGTGGCCACAGCGCCGGCAGCGCCACTGGCAGGGAGCTGTGCCGCTGGCTCCCTCACAGGCTCTGTGTTCACAGGGATGGCCGCGCGGCACCTGAGGGGGAAGAAGGAAGAGCTCCGGCTCATCTACAATGGTGAGTGAGGCCAGCGGGGGCTGCCGGGGGAGCTGCAAGCCCTGCCCTGGTTGCTGAGGGCTCTGCTCCCTGTGCGCACCAGGGCCGGCGTGGGCAGAGCACACAGAGATTTCAGGGCCACTCGGGGCATTCGTGGCCAGCAGCTTCAGGCTGGTCCCCTTGGTCCCTGCTCCCTCCTGGCCATGGCTAGAGCCGGCTGCCATGGCCGTGCCAGGGCGCTCTCCTTGGCTCCCCGCAGATGCGGCATCTGACCATGGCTCTGTCCCTCTCTCTTTCAGCCCTTCAACACCTGACAGAGGACACCAGCAGTGCCATGTCAGACGTGGCACTTGCAACATTGCATGTCCTCCAGGCACTGCAGAGTGAGCCATATTCCGTCTTCCAGAGGCTGCAAGATCAGCTCCGCAGGGCATGGAGGACTCGGCCTCGTCTCTCGGTGCTCGGCTGGCTGCGCTGCTGCAGCTCTGCAGAGAGCTGATGCCAGAGGCTCTGTCTGCTGGGAACACCTGAGCCAGGGGGAATTTTCCATTTCTTTCAGATTGTTCTTTTCTTCTTTCTGGTTGTTCTTTAGTATATCAATATAGAGTTTGTTAGAATACACAGACTCCCAGGAGCTTTCTTCTGCTACCCAGGCTCTGCAGGGCTTAGGGGAAAAGGGGGACAAGGGTGCCTGGGCTCGGAGAGCTGCCCAGGCGTGCAGTGTTGCAGGGAAAATGGCCAGAAACCCCTTGGCCTTTGATGGTTCTGTGGAAGCTTTTGTGCTGGTGACAGAGCGGCTGGGCAGGGGCCGGAGCTGTAGGGATCCCTGTGAGAGCGGTGCCTGGAGATGGCCACAAGCCCTGTGCCAGGCAGGAAGCACCCTCTGTGTCCTCCTGCCCGTGTGCTGCTGGCTGGATTGCTGAGGGCTCCCGGCTGCCTCTGGATGGGGCTCCTCTAGAGCTGCTGTGGGGCTGCGGCGCTGCTGCCGGGCAGCTGGGCCGGGCTGGTGCAGCCCCTGAGGGGCTGGGGCCATGAAGGGATGAGGGGCTGGGAAGCCCTGACAGGACCCGGCAGTGGGAAGGCACGAGGGGGATGTGTGAGGGAGTGGGTGGCTGTAACGTTGGCTGGAGGGGGAGTGGGTTGGAGACAGAGAGAGCACTCACCCCGATGTTCATGTGGCAAACAGAGAGCGTTTATTCTCAAGCCCTTCCTTCTAAAGGGCCTTTGAGAAACCCAGTCTGGATAATTTCATTGCTCTGATCTCTATGCCTTGTCAGATTCTGGCCAGTGAAATGCTGCAGCCCTGGGAGAGATGTGACTGGGCGAGGCCCCTGGCAGTCAAACCAGGCCTGGTACATTCACACAGCACGAGCCAGCCTGCACTGTGACACACGGCAACAGAGTGCAAGGCACAGCTCCGGGTGCTCCCCAGGAACCTCAGCTCTGGGAGCACTGTCTGCCCCAAGCTCCAGGGGCTGCAGTGGGAGCCCGGCTGGCCTCTGCCCTGGGGCCATCCTGCAGGGACAGCTGGACACAGGGAGCATTCCCTTGCCACAAACAGCCAAGCCAGGGCTGCAGGGCAGCTGCGGCAGCCCGGACTGCACTGTTGTGTGCTGTGCTCTGGGGCTGGGGCTCCCCACCCAGGGCACAGGGCTGGTGTGCCACAGAAGACACAGAAGCTTCTGCTTCAGCCTAACTGAGGTGGGTGCGTGGGCTGGGAAGAGTGGGGAGGCTCAAGGGGATTCACAGAGCTCATCCTGCTGCAAGGACAAGGAAAAGGGAGAGGGAGTTCAGCAGTGAGGAGAGCTGAGGGCTGGAGAGCAGCTCTGAATGACACTAAAATCCCACTGGACCTCTGAGACATTGCTGCTCCTCAGGCAGTGACAGGATGAGTCCCTAAACCTGGGGCTCTGCCTTCCTCATGGTGAGGGGCACCAAGGAAGGCAACAGTGTGATGGAGACTGCAATGGGCTGGGAACTCACATGGGGAAAAGAGGGAGCAGTTGGGAAGTAAAAGGCAGGTGGAGGAGAGAACAGTTCAGAGAAGGGCTGAGCTACAACTTGAGCAAGATGAAAAATGTCATTTGGGGTCATCCCAGATTAATTTCACTTCAGAAGTTACTGAACAAGTTTATTTTCTGGGGGGTGTCATGTTTTCCCTTGGAGGTGTACACTCTGCAAACTTGGGCTGTTCTGCCAAAATGCTCAAGCAAGTCTGTGCTGCAGGTCACACCATTTCTTCTTTGGCTGATTCCGGCCCGGTGCTGAGCTCCAGCAGAGCCCTGGCAGAGCCCAGAGCAGCCTCAGCAGCCGCAGAGCCCGGCTGCAAGGAGAGAAAGCAGAAAGCGCCCATCAGCTGAAGGCTCCTGTGCCCTTGTCCCAGCCGCCCGCGGTGCCTAGGCCATGCTGGCCGTGCTCAGAGCGGTGCCCAGAGCTGCCCATCCCTGCAGCCTTTGGCACAGAGCAGGAGGGCAGGACATGTGCCCAGCCTGCAGCCAGCCAGGGCACATCCAGCCCTCAGCAGCTGCCCAGAGCAGGATGCTCCTGTGCTAGCTGCCATCTCCCAAAAGCTCTGATCCCACCCTGCCAAGCAGACGGGGACCCACCTCACGCCATCCCCCGCTGGAAGAAAAGCTGCTCCCAAGCGATGTCCTCAGCCTTCTCCAAGGGCTCGGCCCATCCACGCTGCAGCTGCTCCCAAGCACTTCCCCATCCAGACTGGAGCCCACCTGGAACGCTTCCTCTAGGAAAACAAACAAAAAATTATTGACAATAGATTACAGACAAAAGGGGAAACAAGTACCAAGGTCAAAAATCTTATCTCTACCAGGGGCTTGAGGAAGGCCCAACGCCTGCATGCCAGGGAAAAACCCACCCCCGGGTGAGGGAAGCCCAGGCTTTCTCCCTTCCCCCTGCACTGCCCCCCATAATAACAGTGACCCCAAAGCAAACAAGGGCAGTGGAGCAGCCCAAGCCCTTCCTTGCCTGCACAGCAAAGCAGCCCCTGCACAGCTTCTGGAGTCCCACCTCTGCTCCCACCATGGGGCTTTGTTTGTGTCGGGCTGGCTGCCCCAGCCCCAGCCCCAGCCCGGAGCACGGTGGCTGCTGGGGGCTGTTGGCAGGGCCAGGAGCCCACTCCCATTTTGTACCCACCCCAGCCCATGCCCCAGCCCTGCCAAAAGCAGCTGGGCAGCGGCTGAAGGATCAGCTTCACCCGCCCCAGCAAAGGGGGAACCTTTGGTTCCTGGCCAGGCTGTGCAATGCCCAAATCTGGGAGCATCCCCCTGCGTGTGGACTCATCTGCAAATTCCCTGTGGAGCCTGGCTTTGGAGAAGGTGCCACAATCAATGTCCAGCATCTTCAGCTGGTCAGTGGCCAGGTCCAGGAAGAGGTTGTCATCCTTGATGTCGTCCTTGCTGTCTCCAGCAGCAGCAGCCCCACCTGGTACAGCTTCTCCAGGGGCTCCTTCTCCTTCCCTGGGCTGAGACCAGGCTCTCAGGGCTCTGCCCAGGGCCCCAGCTGTCAGGGAACCAGGACAAGCAAAACCAGCTCAGATGGCAGCCACCAGTGCTGGGCAGAGCAGCTCAGCTCCAGCACAAGGGCTGCGTGTTCCCATCTGATGAGCCCTGGGCAGTGACACAGGACAGACAAAAAGTCTGGGTTCCTTTGCTACTCATTGCCAAGGCATGTGTGGGGCTGTAACTTACCAGGGCCCTGCATCAAAGTGTGCCTGTGGCTCTCTCCCTTCTTCTAGGGCAGATGAATATCCTGCATCCCAGGATGACAGAGCAGCTCTTCCAATGAGGGCCTTTCCAAGTCCAGCATGGATAAACACCGCCTGATCAGATCTTGGCACTCTGGGCACAGAAACCAGAAACCGCCGGGCAGCTGGAGAAGGGTCTTGTTGGCTTTGTCCCACTATTCCTGTGGCCAGGCCATGCTGGATGTGCTCAGAGCTGGGCCTAAACTTTCCCATCAATTCCCTGTTTTGGAGGAGAGCAGGAGAGCAGGACATGTGCCACCTCCTCAGCAGCTCCCAGAGCGGGATGGCCACGAGCCCGCTGCTGTCTCCCAGCACTGGGATTCCCCCCGTGGCCAGAGATGAGGATCCACCTTGAGAGAGCCCTTGTGGCAGCAAGAGCTGATGGTCCCAGCTGATGTTCTGGCCCCTCCTGAAAGGGTGCTCCCCACAGACCATCTGGTGCAGCAGGATGCCCAGGGACCAGATGGTAGCTGGCCTGCCATAGTACCAGCCAAAGTGGCTCCATTCCGGGGGGCTGTATGACCGTGTTCCTATGGAATAGAGATGGAGTTCATCAGGGGGATGCTGCTGTTCCCAGAGCCTGGCCCCAGCATCCCTGGGCGTGCTGGGGCTGCTCCAGTGGCACACGGGGTGACCCACTGCCCTCTCGCCAGCGCCTGGGACTTGTGCACAGACTTGGGGTTGGGAAAGAAGCCACTGGTGCTGGAAGAGGGCAGCGAAAGCCCTGGCAAGGCCCGACCATAATAAGGAAGGACCCACTCAGTGCTGGGAAAAACCATGCCATCATTATCCCTGCCTGCATTGCCCCAAAAAACATTATCAACCCAAAACAGACCAGGTGAGTGGAGCAGTCCAAGCCCTTTCTCACCTGCACACCAAACCGGCTGGGGCTCACGTTCTACCCCCCCTCTCTGCTACCCCACCCACAGGTGTTTTTGTTGGGCTGTCCCAGCCCCAGCCCCAGTTCTGGGCAGAGTGGTGGGCAAAAGCTGCCAGCAGGGCTGGAAGCTGGCTCCCCACTCAGCCCTGCTCAAAAGCAACTCAGTTGCTCAAAAGCAACTCAGCTGAAGACTCAGTGCCATGAAGGCCTGCAAAAGGGAGAATCCCTGCTGCCACACCCAGCTTGGGCTGTGAGATGTTGGGCCTTGAGATACTGGGACCAGGAGCACACCCCTGCATGGGCTCACCTGCAAAGTGAGTGTAGGCTGTGTCTTGCTGGTAGGTGTCGCAGCCAAAGTCAATCAATTTGGCCTGCCCGGTGTGCAGGTCAAGCAGGATGTTCTCTGGTTTGATGTCCCTGTGCAGGACCCCGCAGCTGGTGCAGTGCCGCACGGGCTCCAGCACTGGCGGAACAGCTCCCGCACCACCTCCTCGGGCAGGAACCCACTTGCCCCAATGAAATGCTGCAGGTCCTGACACAGCTCCGGGCGCTCCAACACCATCAAGATGTCGTTGGGGAGCTCAAGGCACTCCAGCAGCTGGACCACACCAGGGAAGCCAGTGGACACTTTGGCCAGGGGCGCGCTGGTGCCGTCGGGCTGCGGGAGGAGCACGATGCCCTCAGTGGGGCCAATGCCGTGCCGGGGCTCGGGGAGCCCTCAGCCGGCCCGGGATGCTCTGCGCCCTGCGCTGGCCCCACGCCCGCTCTCCCTCGGGGTGTCCGGGCGGCTTCCACCTTGCCGGGCCTCGGCTCATCCCCGCCCAGCAGCCCCGGCTGCTGCCGCTGGCCCCGCTCACTCACCAGCTCACCCCAGTGCTAGACGCGCTTCCGTGGCACCCTTTTGATGGCCACCTGCAAGCCAAGGGCAGCAGCAGGCTCAGCTCGCCACCCGCCCTTCCCAGACCCATCCTCCGCCCTGCCCAGCCCCATCCTCCTGTGCCCACCTCCTCCTCATCCGCCCCCTCCTCCTGTGGCCGCCGCTGGCCCCGCCGCTCACCGGGGCACCGTCCGAGAGCCGTGTGGCCGCGAAGATGCTGCCGAAGCCGCCGCGCCCCAGCAGCGAGCCCAGCCTGTCCTGCTCCTTCAGGCCCTGCTGCAACTTCCCTGCCAGCGGGACGCGGCTCTCAGTGCTCGGCCCGGGGCCGGCAAGGGCCCCCGAGCACCCCTCAAGCACCCCGGGCTGGCCATGCCCAGGTGTTCGCTCCCGGGAATGGGACAGTGGCGGCTCAGGGCCGGAGGCTGCGCTGCCGAGCAGCAGAGCTCGGGCCGGGCAAGCCGCAGCGGAGGCGGCGGGAGCGGCCGAGCCGCCTGTGTCCTCCACGGGCCCCGGAAGGAGCCGGGGCCAGGGCCAGGGCCGGGCTCGGGCCAGGCGGAGCCAAGGGAGGCGATGCCACCCCAGCCCCAGGCACTGATGCCCACCCAGCAGCGCCACCGCCAGCACGGCCAGAGCCGGCCGGAGGCGAGACCGCGGCAGGACGCCCGGGGCCGGGCACGGGGCAGCCCCGCCCGGGGCTGGGGGCGGGCCGGGGGCATGGCCTGGCCAGGCATGGGGAGAGAGAGACTGGGAGAGGAGGGGACATTGGGAAAGGGAGAGCGGGAGAGGGTGCAGGACTGCGGGAGAGGGAGAGGCGAAGCGAGAGGGAGTCGATAAAGTCGCTGCTTTCGCTGCTTTCGCTGCCGCTGCTGCCGCTGCAACTGAAGCTCTGGGGCCGTTTGTCCCCGTGTCCGTTTGTCCACTGCCCGCTCACCCCCGCGTCGAGCCCCGCGCTCCCCGGGAGCAGCCCCTGAGCCTGTCCAAACATGGGAACTTTGCCCTGTTCAGCCAAGACCCAGAGTCTGGACTCCTGCACAGCGGCACAGGAATCCCCTTGGTTGCTGCTGTGCATTGTCCCTGCTGAGTGTCCAACACTATCGGAGCGCATTCCCTGAATGCAGAATTTTTACCTGAACCAAGCACTGCACTTATCTCTCCAGCATTGCCTTCCAAAAAAAAAAAAAAAAAGCAGAGGAAGGCAAACTGTGTATAGCTCATGGGATTTGACAGTGTCTAAAACATGTCAAGTCATGGATCTTAGAGGTGAGATCCATTTGGAATTAATGGGATGGAGAAATAATGCAAAGGGGAGCATAAAAATAAACAGAGAAAACATCTTGGTTTGTTTCTTTCTGTTTTCATTTCATTTCCTAAAAACTGTTCCAGTTCTTCCAGAATCTTGTCCACAGTCCTGTTTGCTCTTTCCAAGAACCCTTCCTGGAAAACCAGGTGCAGCTTCTGTCACAAGATGTGCCGCCAGCTGCAGCTTCTCTTGGCTTTCCACACCGTGCATGCAGCATGACTCCTGCAGCAAAGCAGGACAAATGTTTGAAGAACTTTACAGCTTGTTCTTTCTTTTCCTTTTGGGCTGGGCAGTTGTGCCATTGGTGAGGTTTTCATTGTTACTGTTCTACCCTAAGAAAACATGATGGGCTACCAGGAATTGTTAGGGAATGCAAGCCTGACTGAATGCAGAGAAAGAATCTCCAGAGCCTGCAGCCAGAAATGGAGAGCTGTGTGATAATCATTCCAACACCCCCATGGACATCTTCAAAGTGATGTAGGACATGAAAATGGGCTGACAGAGGGAGTTTGTTTCAGTGTTCAGTTCAGATGCTTCTACATCTCCTGCATTGATATAAATCACGAGTACAGTCAGTTCATGAAAGGCAGCAGAACAAGCTGGACCTCTGAGGAGATGACTGAAAGAATCTGAAAAGAAGAAATGCTGGGAATGACTTAGTGAGCTTTGCCTGTACAAAGGATCATTTTTCCTAATAATTTCCAATCCATTCCTTCTGCTTTTGTCCTTCCTATCAAGGCCATTTTCATCCCAGATTCCCCATGATATGGCAACCCTGAGCTTGTGGAAGTGGCTGAAAGATGCCCTGTTCCTCTGCAGGGACGCTGAGGCTGAAGCAGGAGCCTGAGCCCTCTCTGGGGCAGCCTCCTCCAAGCTGGAATTTGTGCCGTACTGGGAGAGGAGGAGGAGGGGGAGAGCGCTGGCGCTGTGTGGCAGGAGCAGGAGGTTTGGGCCGCAGGACATTCTGTCTGCGCCGCTGCCCCGCAATGGGCGGCCGTGCCCGGGGCTCTGGGCCTGGCCCCACGTGCGCTGAGCTCCCGACACTGCGGGAGCTCCCCGGGCTGGGCTCAGCTTCCCACTGGGCCTGGGCAGCAGGCTGGGCTCCAGCTGGGACCAGCAGCAGCTGGAAATACCTCTGGGCATCTCCATTTGCTGCTGCTGCTTGGAAGAAACAAAAGAGGGAGTCAAGAAGTTCTGGTTTCTCTTTCTCCTGGTGGATTTTTTCATTTGATTTGACACTTGAGAGGCAATTTCTGTGATGGCCTCTGGCAGTTGATTCTATTTCAGCAGCAGCAGTAGGGCTGTGTTTGAGCACTGCAAATGTGGCCTGTGTGGCTGCTTTAATTCTCCTTGACTTTGTGCTCAGGAACTTGAGAGCATTTCAAGATCTGCTAATCATGATGCCTGTGACCAAAAGCCTGAGTTCACCAATTCCCAGCCAGGGGCTATGAACAAATCACCAACAGGATGGGACTGCTGAGGAACGTGTCTCGAGCTGTTTATTTTCCAGCATCAGTCTCATTACATGGTTATGAAAATTGGATGATGCCAGCAGCTCGTGTCCTCGGCAGCAGACAAAGAACTCAATGTTACAACTTACTTTAAAATTTTTTTTACCAATCCCACAAAGCAAAAGCATATTGACAGTAGTTCTATCCAACCACGATAAGCACAGGTACCTTTGGTTAAAATAATGCTTGCTTATTTTGAATACAATAACTGCTTGTAAGCCTTAAAACACAATGCACAGAGCTCACGCTTAGAACTTCCTAATATCTCGTTAGATATACTTTTCTGTAGCTTAGGGAGTTATTCTACCAAGCGTTAATAGAAAAACCATTTTTCTATTTGTCCTTACTTTCTACTTCTAATATAACTTTTCTGCTGACAAATCTTATGGCTACTACTTAGCACTAATCGCAGTTCTGATGTCTCTGAGGACTGTCTTTTGCAGCTTTCTCAAACCCCTCTGATTTTAAGGATTCCTAAATTCACTGTCATGAAAGCACTCTGGGTAGCGCTGATCAAAAAGGGGAATTGCAGTTTTACAGATAAATTTCAAGTGGCAAGCAGAAGAGGGGCAAGAGCAGCCAGCTTCTCCAGTTCCCAAAGGCAAAGGCAGCAGCAGCCTCCTGCTGTCAGCTCAGGGTGAGTAAAACAGTGCTGAAAACAGCGCTGGAACCCGATCCTTTCTTCCTCTGAGTGCTGGCTCAGGGCAGCACAGGCAGGCCCTGAGGAGTCAGGGCTGTGTGTGGGTGATTGCTGCTCTAGTCCAGAATTGAGCTGGAAAAAGCCCTTGGGAGCCGAGGCAGGAGCAGGTGGGAAGGGGCCGGCGCTGCTGCTGCTCCTGGCCGGGAGCCCCGGCTGGGCCGGGCCGGCGCCCCCTGCGCTGCGGCTGCTGCTGCTGCCAGAGCCGGGCGGGACTCGGGGACAGGGAACGGACACGGGGGGACAGCAAAGGCCTGGCGGCTGCAGGGATGGTGGCGCTCGGGCCAGCGCCAGCACAGAGCTTCAGCCCGCAGTTAACCCCGAGGGAAACGCTGGGGAAAGGCTCCATTTCAGCCTTTCTGCACTCGTGGCTGTGAAGGGACCGAAATAAAAGGAGAACAAGCAGGGCCTGACCCCTTCTCCTTTGGGAGGAGCCGCAGGCCTGGGGCTGTGAGGGGACATGAGGGTTATAGTTTGTGGTGAGGAGCCAATCACCGACAAGTGAGTCCAAATGAAATGTAATTTATTAATTGACAGAGCAAATAATAATAGGCAAATTACAGGGCTGGGTCCAGCCGGGGAGTCTCCGCTCCACCAACGGCTCACACCCACCCAGCTGTTCAGGCCTCTCTTTTATCTATCGTGGTTGTGTATTTTCTGGTGTTTTCTGCGTCTGCGCCGTTAGTTTCTAGGGGGTCTTTTTCTGCCTTTTGGTGGTCGTTTGGAGGAAGGCTCCCATCCTGTCTCTCAGAGTTTTGATGACCCTGCAATAGCCTTTACCATATATAGGCGTGTGGCTGCAGTTACATATTGCATATTCAGCTTTTCAAAATATTAGCTTGTGACAGACATATTGTGGTTTAAGCCTTATGACATATTGCAACATATTAACTGTTATATTTATGTTGGGCTTTTCATCAGCTTTCCTTTTGATGAACAAACTTGAGAAATTAACCTATTACAGGGAGGAGCCCGGGCCTGGGGCTGTGAGGGGCTGTGAGGGGCCATGGGGGGCTGTGAGGGGGCTGAGAGAGGCTGTGAGGGGCCATGGGGGGCTCTGAGAGGCCATGAAGGGCCGTTGGGGACCTTGAGGTAGAGAAGGGTCTCTGAGAGGCTGTGGGAGGCCAGGCAACTCATGGAACCAAGGGTCACTTATGACACTGTGGAACCAAGGAGACTTGTTTGCAGTATGGAAACTTACGGAGTCAAAAGTCCATAATGACATTCTGGGGCCTCATGGAACCATGGAGACCATTATGACACCTCAGGACCCACTGGAACCAAGGGGACATTGTGACACTGCAGGGCCTCGTTTAACCAAGGGCTCATTGCAGCACAGCAGGGCCTCATGGAATCAAGGGGATCATAGTGGGGCTCCATGAGACCACGGGGACATTCTGACTCTGTGGAACCAAGGAGACCATTGTGACACTACAGGGCTGCATGGAACTGTGAACTGATGTGACAGTGAGGGGCCAATGGAATCAAGAAGCCATTCTGTACTTCAGGGCTTCATGGAGCCCAGGTGCCATTGTGGCACTGCAGGGCCTCATGGAATCCTGGAGACCATTATGGCACTTTGAGGCCTTGTTGAGTCAAGGGGCTCTGCAGGGCCTTGTGGAACCAAGGAGCTCTTTGTGACACTGCAGGGCCTCATGGAAGCAAGGGGCCAGTGTGATACAGCCAAACCTTTAGGAACCAAGTGTCCATTGTGATCCTGGTGAGCCCAATAGGACAAAAAGGCCATTGTCAGACACTGCAAGGCCTCATGGAAGCAAGGGGCCATTGTGGTATTGCTGGGCCTTGTGGACAAAGATCTGTTGTGATACTACAGGGCCTCATGGAACCAAGGGGCAATTGTGATGCTGCAGGGCCCCAGGGATCCAAGAACATGGAAAAATTCTGGTTGGCTTGGCTTCACTGTTCCAGCTGACCTTGGCATGTTGAGGGTTGCTTCTTTGCTGCCCCTGAAGCCCTGGAGTTCTGTACTTTCCTTTCTCTGGGAAAAAAAACTCCTCCTCTGTTGTGGTGTGGTTTATGTTTGTTCAGTTTTCCCCCCATTGTTCTCTCAGAAGTTCCTGCCCTGTTACCAGTTTGTGTCAATCCCCAAACCCCTCCCAGTTGTCTTGGTTACTAAATGTATCTTTCTTGTTCCCCCCCTGGCTGCCTGCCTGTTACTCGACACCCTGCCTCTTTTTCTAGAAAGTTCAGGCCAAGGTGTCGGGTGATTGGGTTAGGGGCCAGGGTCCCTCCCACAACTGTGTTTGATTGGTTCTCTGATTGTGCCAATCCTTAATGTATCCTTCTCTGATTTGCCATCTTTCACCCCCCCACCCTCTTTAAAACCCGGGGTTTTCTTGCCTCGGGGCTCTCAGCTTCTTCTCCAAAACCCTCCACGTTTCCCTACCAATAAACCACCCTCCCTGAAGAAACTGAGAGTCGCCTCTTCATTTCATCCTGCGACTTCGGAGCTCTCTACTGCGGCCACTCGTCCGTAAGCCTGTCATCGCTGGGCACCGGGCCCTGACTTCGTGTTGGGGAAGTGCCTTACTGGCTGGAGGTTGGCTGGACTCTCATCTAGCCTGGGCGTTTTACTTTCCACCGGCCACGCTCCTCTCCTCCAGGGGTTCATGGCTGAAATTGGGATTCTACATCCAAATTCAATTATGTTGAAGGATCATTCCTGTATGAAACCTGCCAGAACATACAGCTCTGGGTGGTCTTGCCATCCTGGGGGTCACCTGTCATCTGCCTTCAAAACACTGGGGGGGTCTGCTTTTCTTTCCATGGAAAAATCATCTTTCAAATGCAGTTGTCCATAGCCAAATTGGGAATCTGCCTCCAAAATTCAATATAGGACAGCTCCCAGATAAAAGCTGCCAGGACTGTCTAGGTTCCCTTGGCTTCCTGAGGGCCAGCTTCATCTGCCTGTGAAACACTGGGGCTCTGTACTTTCCTTCCTATGGAAAAGAACTGTCCTTCTGGTCCAGGTATCCATGGACAAAACTGGATTTGGCCTCCCAAACTCCTTCTATCCAAGAATTGCTCCAGACAAAAGCTGCCATACAAAAACAGGTCTGGCTGGCCTTGGCCTCCTTGGGGCTGCCTCTAAATCAGCCTTTGAAACAGTGGGGCTCTGCCCTTTCCTTCCTGTGGAGAAGAACTGTCATTCTGGTCAGGCACTCATGGCTGAAATGGAATTCCACCTGCAAAATTCTGCAAATATCCAAGGGTTGCTTTCAGACAAAAGCTGCAAGGACAGACAGGTCTGGCTTGCCTTGGCCTCTGGTGACTGCCTCTGATCTGCCTTCAAAACCTGGGGCTCTGTGGTTTCCTTCCTGTAGAAAAGAACCGTCCTTCTTGTCCAGGCACCCATGGCCTCAAGCACGTGAGCAGTGTACAGGGACAGAGGAGCTCTTTGCTCAGTGGGGGGGGACTGAGGACAGCAGAGGAGAGCCTGGGAGGGACTGAAGGGTGGATCATTTTAACATGGAAGAGAACAGCCAAAGAAAGAAAAAAAATCAAAGCTAAGGGAACCTGGGGAAGACCAGAGTAGGAAAAAACCGAAAGGGATTTCCCTCACAGGGAGGGCTGTGGTGCAACACATCCCCCAGAAGGAGTCTGGGTCTCAGCCCCAGGCTTTGTGTGGGCAGGCAGAGGCAGGCAGGAGGCAGAGCTGTCAGCAAAGGAAGGGCCCAGCCAGGTGGGGCAGCAGGGGGATGCGACAGGGCAGGGACAGAGGCGCAGGGCAGGGACACTGTAGGACAGCCTGGGCTGCTCAGGGCACAGGCATGGGCAGCAGCTGCAAGACAGCCCTGCAGAGCCAACTTGGGCAGCACTTTGGCCATGGCTGTGGGCCTGGGCCTGAGGAAGGAGCAGGAGACAAGTGACCCTTGCAGGCCTGGGGCCTCATGGCTCCTTTTCCCTGCTATCCGCACGCTGCCCAGCATCGCAATAAACATAGACTTTCTAACTTTAACTGTTAGAGAGCCTTTGTCTGTCACAGTTGGATATCAGTACTAGATCAATATCCACATATTTTGTTAAATCACATCACTGCCTCCAGTGTTCTGCTCTAACTGGAACCTGGGGACACTTGCTCAGTCATGTCCCTCAGTGAGACCCATTAAATTTCTAAACTTTGGAGTCTAAATTTAACTTTGAGTTCTTGAGAAGTTTTTGAAGATACTCTCAGGGACTGAGTCTGATGTAAACAACACCCAATCCCCAAGAGGCTCATTAAAGTCCTTGTGCTGTGTCTGTGCCGCTGAGCTTTAAAGGAACAGCTCTTCCCAGGGCCAG
>NW_023416774.1:0-72174 GCF_012460135.2 Molothrus ater | reverse complement strand
AAACGGAATCTTGCGACCCCATAAAGAAGGCTTTACAAACGCTCTGGAAAGGAGATAGGATCAAATGAAATCCAATTGAAAAAAAGCCAAAAAAATGCAGAAAATTGGGAGTTTTAGTGTCTTCAAGAAATGGTCTGTGAGGAAATGAGCTGCATTGCAAAGGACCAAAACATGCCAAAACTAAGCTCCCAGACGTTGCCAAAGCAGGGGAAAATGGCAAGGAGCAAGACACAACGTGGAGGAGAGGATAGGAGGAACATGGTATGGACACTTAAAAATCTAAAATTAAAAAAGAAAAAATTTTCCCATATTCTATGAAATGGAGGCACATGCAGCAAAGCTTGCCAAAAGTGATCCCGCTGAAGGCCAAAAGAGAAAAGAAGGACTTTCAAACAGGCTGGAATGGAGATACCAGCTAAGGAATTGCAATTGGAGGAGAAAAAAAAAAATTTGGGAAATTTGGGCAATTTAGTGACTCTAAGTAAATGGACCGGGATTATAGCAGAGCAGTGCAAAATACCAAAACATGCCAAAACTAAGCTTCCAGACATTGCCAAAGCAGTGGAAAATTGCAAGGAGCAAGACACAACGTGGAGGGGAAGATATAAAAGACATGGCATGGATGCTTAAAAAAAATGGAAAAAAAAGAAAAAAATCTTTCCCAAAGTCAAAGGATCAAAAGTCATGGCATGTCATCTAGGGCAGGGACATGCACCAAAGATTCCTCTCTTGGTCCCCATTGAAATCGCAAGATTCCGTTTCCCTTCCCGAAAGGAAATTTCATTTCCTTTCGGGAAGGAAACGGAATCTTGCGACCCCATAAAGAAAGGCTTACAAACGCTCTGGAAAGGAGATAGGATCAAATGAAATCCAATTGAAAAAAAGCCAAAAAAATGCAGAAAATTGGGAGTTTTAGTGTCTTCAAGAAATGGTCTGTGAGGAAATGAGCTGCATTGCAAAGGACCAAAACATGCCAAAACTAAGCTCCCAGACGTTGCCAAAGCAGGGGAAAATGGCAAGGAGGAAGACACAACGTGGAGGAGAGGATAGGAGGAACATGGTATGGACACTTAAAAATCTAAAATTAAAAAAGAAAAAATTTTCCCATATTCTATGAAATGGAGGCACATGCAGCAAAGCTTGCCAAAAGTGATCCCCGCTGAAGGCCAAAAGAGAAAAGAAGGACTTTCAAACAGGCTGGAATGGAGATACCAGCTAAGGAATTGCAATTGGAGGAGAAAAAAAAAAAATTTGGGAAATTTGGGCAATTTAGTGACTCTAAGTAAATGGACCGGGATTATAGCAGAGCAGTGCAAAATACCAAAACATGCCAAAACTAAGCTTCCAGACATTGCCAAAGCAGTGGAAAATTGCAAGGAGCAAGACACAACGTGGAGGGGAAGATATAAAAGACATGGCATGGATGCTTAAAAAAAATGGAAAAAAAAGAAAAAAATCTTTCCCAAAGTCAAAGGCATCAAAAGTCATGGCATGTCATCTAGGGCAGGGACATGCACCAAAGATTCCTCTCTTGGTCCCCATTGAAATCGCAAGATTCCGTTTCCCTTCCCGAAAGGAAATTTCATTTCCTTTCGGGAAGGAAACGGAATCTTGCGACCCCATAAAGAAAGGCTTACAAACGCTCTGGAAAGGAGATAGGATCAAATGAAATCCAATTGAAAAAAAGCCAAAAAAATGCAGAAAATTGGGAGTTTTAGTGTCTTCAAGAAATGGTCTGTGAGGAAATGAGCTGCATTGCAAAGGACCAAAACATGCCAAAACTAAGCTCCCAGACGTTGCCAAAGCAGGGGAAAATGGCAAGGAGCAAGACACAACGTGGAGGAGAGGATAGGAGGAACATGGTATGGACACTTAAAAATCTAAAATTAAAAAAGAAAAAATTTTCCCATATTCTATGAAATGGAGGCACATGCAGCAAAGCTTGCCAAAAGTGATCCCGCTGAAGGCCAAAAGAGAAAAGAAGGACTTTCAAACAGGCTGGAATGGAGATACCAGCTAAGGAATTGCAATTGGAGGAGAAAAAAAAAAAATTTGGGAAATTTGGGCAATTTAGTGACTATAAGTAAATGGACCGGGATTATAGCAGAGCAGTGCAAAATACCAAAACATGCCAAAACTAAGCTTCCAGACATTGCCAAAGCAGTGGAAAATTGCAAGGAGCAAGACACAACGTGGAGGGGAAGATATAAAAGACATGGCATGGATGCTTAAAAAAAATGGAAAAAAAAAGAAAAAAATCTTTCCCAAAGTCAAAGGCATCAAAAGTCATGGCATGTCATCTAGGGCAGGGACATGCACCAAAGATTCCTCTCTTGGTCCCCATTGAAATCGCAAGATTCCGTTTCCCTTCCCGAAAGGAAATTTCATTTCCTTTCGGGAAGGAAACGGAATCTTGCGACCCCATAAAGAAAGGCTTACAAACGCTCTGGAAAGGAGATAGGATCAAATGAAATCCAATTGAAAAAAAGCCAAAAAAATGCAGAAAATTGGGAGTTTTAGTGTCTTCAAGAAATGGTCTGTGAGGAAATGAGCTGCATTGCAAAGGACCAAAACATGCCAAAACTAAGCTCCCAGACGTTGCCAAAGCAGGGGAAAATGGCAAGGAGCAAGACACAACGTGGAGGAGAGGATAGGAGGAACATGGTATGGACACTTAAAAATCTAAAATTAAAAAAGAAAAAATTTTCCCATATTCTATGAAATGGAGGCACATGCAGCAAAGCTTGCCAAAAGTGATCCCCGCTGAAGGCCAAAAGAGAAAAGAAGGACTTTCAAACAGGCTGGAATGGAGATACCAGCTAAGGAATTGCAATTGGAGGAGAAAACAAAAAAATTTGGGAAATTTGGGCAATTTAGTGACTATAAGTAAATGGACCGGGATTATAGCAGAGCAGTGCAAAATACCAAAACATGCCAAAACTAAGCTTCCAGACATTGCCAAAGCAGTGGAAAATTGCAAGGAGCAAGACACAACGTGGAGGGGAAGATATAAAAGACATGGCATGGATGCTTAAAAAAAATGGAAAAAAAAAGAAAAAAATCTTTCCCAAAGTCAAAGGCATCAAAAGTCATGGCATGTCATCTAGGGCAGGGACATGCACCAAAGATTCCTCTCTTGGTCCCCATTGAAATCGCAAGATTCCGTTTCCCTTCCCGAAAGGAAATTTCATTTCCTTTCGGGAAGGAAACGGAATCTTGCGACCCCATAAAGAAAGGCTTACAAACGCTCTGGAAAGGAGATAGGATCAAATGAAATCCAATTGAAAAAAAGCCAAAAAAATGCAGAAAATTGGGAGTTTTAGTGTCTTCAAGAAATGGTCTGTGAGGAAATGAGCTGCATTGCAAAGGACCAAAACATGCCAAAACTAAGCTCCCAGACGTTGCCAAAGCAGGGGAAAATGGCAAGGAGCAAGACACAACGTGGAGGAGAGGATAGGAGGAACATGGTATGGACACTTAAAAATCTAAAATTAAAAAAGAAAAAATTTTCCCATATTCTATGAAATGGAGGCACATGCAGCAAAGCTTGCCAAAAGTGATCCCCGCTGAAGGCCAAAAGAGAAAAGAAGGACTTTCAAACAGGCTGGAATGGAGATACCAGCTAAGGAATTGCAATTGGAGGAGAAAACAAAAAAATTTGGGAAATTTGGGCAATTTAGTGACTATAAGTAAATGGACCGGGATTATAGCAGAGCAGTGCAAAATACCAAAACATGCCAAAACTAAGCTTCCAGACATTGCCAAAGCAGTGGAAAATTGCAAGGAGCAAGACACAACGTGGAGGGGAAGATATAAAAGACATGGCATGGATGCTTAAAAAAAATGGAAAAAAAAAGAAAAAAATCTTTCCCAAAGTCAAAGGCATCAAAAGTCATGGCATGTCATCTAGGGCAGGGACATGCACCAAAGATTCCTCTCTTGGTCCCCATTGAAATCGCAAGATTCCGTTTCCCTTCCCGAAAGGAAATTTCATTTCCTTTCGGGAAGGAAACGGAATCTTGCGACCCCATAAAGAAAGGCTTACAAACGCTCTGGAAAGGAGATAGGATCAAATGAAATCCAATTGAAAAAAAGCCAAAAAAATGCAGAAAATTGGGAGTTTTAGTGTCTTCAAGAAATGGTCTGTGAGGAAATGAGCTGCATTGCAAAGGACCAAAACATGCCAAAACTAAGCTCCCAGACGTTGCCAAAGCAGGGGAAAATGGCAAGGAGCAAGACACAACGTGGAGGAGAGGATAGGAGGAACATGGTATGGACACTTAAAAATCTAAAATTAAAAAAGAAAAAATTTTCCCATATTCTATGAAATGGAGGCACATGCAGCAAAGCTTGCCAAAAGTGATCCCCGCTGAAGGCCAAAAGAGAAAAGAAGGACTTTCAAACAGGCTGGAATGGAGATACCAGCTAAGGAATTGCAATTGGAGGAGAAAAAAAAAAAATTTGGGAAATTTGGGCAATTTAGTGACTATAAGTAAATGGACCGGGATTATAGCAGAGCAGTGCAAAATACCAAAACATGCCAAAACTAAGCTTCCAGACATTGCCAAAGCAGTGGAAAATTGCAAGGAGCAAGACACAACGTGGAGGGGAAGATATAAAAGACATGGCATGGATGCTTAAAAAAAATGGAAAAAAAAAGAAAAAAATCTTTCCCAAAGTCAAAGGCATCAAAAGTCATGGCATGTCATCTAGGGCAGGGACATGCACCAAAGATTCCTCTCTTGGTCCCCATTGAAATCGCAAGATTCCGTTTCCCTTCCCGAAAGGAAATTTCATTTCCTTTCGGGAAGGAAACGGAATCTTGCGACCCCATAAAGAAAGGCTTACAAACGCTCTGGAAAGGAGATAGGATCAAATGAAATCCAATTGAAAAAAAGCCAAAAAAATGCAGAAAATTGGGAGTTTTAGTGTCTTCAAGAAATGGTCTGTGAGGAAATGAGCTGCATTGCAAAGGACCAAAACATGCCAAAACTAAGCTCCCAGACGTTGCCAAAGCAGGGGAAAATGGCAAGGAGCAAGACACAACGTGGAGGAGAGGATAGGAGGAACATGGTATGGACACTTAAAAATCTAAAATTAAAAAAGAAAAAATTTTCCCATATTCTATGAAATGGAGGCACATGCAGCAAAGCTTGCCAAAAGTGATCCCCGCTGAAGGCCAAAAGAGAAAAGAAGGACTTTCAAACAGGCTGGAATGGAGATACCAGCTAAGGAATTGCAATTGGAGGAGAAAACAAAAAAATTTGGGAAATTTGGGCAATTTAGTGACTATAAGTAAATGGACCGGGATTATAGCAGAGCAGTGCAAAATACCAAAACATGCCAAAACTAAGCTTCCAGACATTGCCAAAGCAGTGGAAAATTGCAAGGAGCAAGACACAACGTGGAGGGGAAGATATAAAAGACATGGCATGGATGCTTAAAAAAAATGGAAAAAAAAAGAAAAAAATCTTTCCCAAAGTCAAAGGCATCAAAAGTCATGGCATGTCATCTAGGGCAGGGACATGCACCAAAGATTCCTCTCTTGGTCCCCATTGAAATCGCAAGATTCCGTTTCCCTTCCCGAAAGGAAATTTCATTTCCTTTCGGGAAGGAAACGGAATCTTGCGACCCCATAAAGAAAGGCTTACAAACGCTCTGGAAAGGAGATAGGATCAAATGAAATCCAATTGAAAAAAAGCCAAAAAAATGCAGAAAATTGGGAGTTTTAGTGTCTTCAAGAAATGGTCTGTGAGGAAATGAGCTGCATTGCAAAGGACCAAAACATGCCAAAACTAAGCTCCCAGACGTTGCCAAAGCAGGGGAAAATGGCAAGGAGCAAGACACAACGTGGAGGAGAGGATAGGAGGAACATGGTATGGACACTTAAAAATCTAAAATTAAAAAAGAAAAAATTTTCCCATATTCTATGAAATGGAGGCACATGCAGCAAAGCTTGCCAAAAGTGATCCCCGCTGAAGGCCAAAAGAGAAAAGAAGGACTTTCAAACAGGCTGGAATGGAGATACCAGCTAAGGAATTGCAATTGGAGGAGAAAAAAAAAAAATTTGGGAAATTTGGGCAATTTAGTGACTATAAGTAAATGGACCGGGATTATAGCAGAGCAGTGCAAAATACCAAAACATGCCAAAACTAAGCTTCCAGACATTGCCAAAGCAGTGGAAAATTGCAAGGAGCAAGACACAACGTGGAGGGGAAGATATAAAAGACATGGCATGGATGCTTAAAAAAAATGGAAAAAAAAAGAAAAAAATCTTTCCCAAAGTCAAAGGCATCAAAAGTCATGGCATGTCATCTAGGGCAGGGACATGCACCAAAGATTCCTCTCTTGGTCCCCATTGAAATCGCAAGATTCCGTTTCCCTTCCCGAAAGGAAATTTCATTTCCTTTCGGGAAGGAAACGGAATCTTGCGACCCCATAAAGAAAGGCTTACAAACGCTCTGGAAAGGAGATAGGATCAAATGAAATCCAATTGAAAAAAAGCCAAAAAAATGCAGAAAATTGGGAGTTTTAGTGTCTTCAAGAAATGGTCTGTGAGGAAATGAGCTGCATTGCAAAGGACCAAAACATGCCAAAACTAAGCTCCCAGACGTTGCCAAAGCAGGGGAAAATGGCAAGGAGCAAGACACAACGTGGAGGAGAGGATAGGAGGAACATGGTATGGACACTTAAAAATCTAAAATTAAAAAAGAAAAAATTTTCCCATATTCTATGAAATGGAGGCACATGCAGCAAAGCTTGCCAAAAGTGATCCCCGCTGAAGGCCAAAAGAGAAAAGAAGGACTTTCAAACAGGCTGGAATGGAGATACCAGCTAAGGAATTGCAATTGGAGGAGAAAACAAAAAAATTTGGGAAATTTGGGCAATTTAGTGACTATAAGTAAATGGACCGGGATTATAGCAGAGCAGTGCAAAATACCAAAACATGCCAAAACTAAGCTTCCAGACATTGCCAAAGCAGTGGAAAATTGCAAGGAGCAAGACACAACGTGGAGGGGAAGATATAAAAGACATGGCATGGATGCTTAAAAAAAATGGAAAAAAAAGAAAAAAATCTTTCCCAAAGTCAAAGGCATCAAAAGTCATGGCATGTCATCTAGGGCAGGGACATGCACCAAAGATTCCTCTCTTGGTCCCCATTGAAATCGCAAGATTCCGTTTCCCTTCCCGAAAGGAAATTTCATTTCCTTTCGGGAAGGAAACGGAATCTTGCGACCCCATAAAGAAAGGCTTACAAACGCTCTGGAAAGGAGATAGGATCAAATGAAATCCAATTGAAAAAAAGCCAAAAAAATGCAGAAAATTGGGAGTTTTAGTGTCTTCAAGAAATGGTCTGTGAGGAAATGAGCTGCATTGCAAAGGACCAAAACATGCCAAAACTAAGCTCCCAGACGTTGCCAAAGCAGGGGAAAATGGCAAGGAGCAAGACACAACGTGGAGGAGAGGATAGGAGGAACATGGTATGGACACTTAAAAATCTAAAATTAAAAAAGAAAAAATTTTCCCATATTCTATGAAATGGAGGCACATGCAGCAAAGCTTGCCAAAAGTGATCCCCGCTGAAGGCCAAAAGAGAAAAGAAGGACTTTCAAACAGGCTGGAATGGAGATACCAGCTAAGGAATTGCAATTGGAGGAGAAAACAAAAAAATTTGGGAAATTTGGGCAATTTAGTGACTATAAGTAAATGGACCGGGATTATAGCAGAGCAGTGCAAAATACCAAAACATGCCAAAACTAAGCTTCCAGACATTGCCAAAGCAGTGGAAAATTGCAAGGAGCAAGACACAACGTGGAGGGGAAGATATAAAAGACATGGCATGGATGCTTAAAAAAAATGGAAAAAAAAAGAAAAAAATCTTTCCCAAAGTCAAAGGCATCAAAAGTCATGGCATGTCATCTAGGGCAGGGACATGCACCAAAGATTCCTCTCTTGGTCCCCATTGAAATCGCAAGATTCCGTTTCCCTTCCCGAAAGGAAATTTCATTTCCTTTCGGGAAGGAAACGGAATCTTGCGACCCCATAAAGAAAGGCTTACAAACGCTCTGGAAAGGAGATAGGATCAAATGAAATCCAATTGAAAAAAAGCCAAAAAAATGCAGAAAATTGGGAGTTTTAGTGTCTTCAAGAAATGGTCTGTGAGGAAATGAGCTGCATTGCAAAGGACCAAAACATGCCAAAACTAAGCTCCCAGACGTTGCCAAAGCAGGGGAAAATGGCAAGGAGCAAGACACAACGTGGAGGAGAGGATAGGAGGAACATGGTATGGACACTTAAAAATCTAAAATTAAAAAAGAAAAAATTTTCCCATATTCTATGAAATGGAGGCACATGCAGCAAAGCTTGCCAAAAGTGATCCCCGCTGAAGGCCAAAAGAGAAAAGAAGGACTTTCAAACAGGCTGGAATGGAGATACCAGCTAAGGAATTGCAATTGGAGGAGAAAACAAAAAAATTTGGGAAATTTGGGCAATTTAGTGACTATAAGTAAATGGACCGGGATTATAGCAGAGCAGTGCAAAATACCAAAACATGCCAAAACTAAGCTTCCAGACATTGCCAAAGCAGTGGAAAATTGCAAGGAGCAAGACACAACGTGGAGGGGAAGATATAAAAGACATGGCATGGATGCTTAAAAAAAATGGAAAAAAAAAGAAAAAATCTTTCCCAAAGTCAAAGGCATCAAAAGTCATGGCATGTCATCTAGGGCAGGGACATGCACCAAAGATTCCTCTCTTGGTCCCCATTGAAATCGCAAGATTCCGTTTCCCTTCCCGAAAGGAAATTTCATTTCCTTTCGGGAAGGAAACGGAATCTTGCGACCCCATAAAGAAAGGCTTACAAACGCTCTGGAAAGGAGATAGGATCAAATGAAATCCAATTGAAAAAAAGCCAAAAAAATGCAGAAAATTGGGAGTTTTAGTGTCTTCAAGAAATGGTCTGTGAGGAAATGAGCTGCATTGCAAAGGACCAAAACATGCCAAAACTAAGCTCCCAGACGTTGCCAAAGCAGGGGAAAATGGCAAGGAGCAAGACACAACGTGGAGGAGAGGATAGGAGGAACATGGTATGGACACTTAAAAATCTAAAATTAAAAAAGAAAAAATTTTCCCATATTCTATGAAATGGAGGCACATGCAGCAAAGCTTGCCAAAAGTGATCCCCGCTGAAGGCCAAAAGAGAAAAGAAGGACTTTCAAACAGGCTGGAATGGAGATACCAGCTAAGGAATTGCAATTGGAGGAGAAAACAAAAAAATTTGGGAAATTTGGGCAATTTAGTGACTATAAGTAAATGGACCGGGATTATAGCAGAGCAGTGCAAAATACCAAAACATGCCAAAACTAAGCTTCCAGACATTGCCAAAGCAGTGGAAAATTGCAAGGAGCAAGACACAACGTGGAGGGGAAGATATAAAAGACATGGCATGGATGCTTAAAAAAAATGGAAAAAAAAAGAAAAAAATCTTTCCCAAAGTCAAAGGCATCAAAAGTCATGGCATGTCATCTAGGGCAGGGACATGCACCAAAGATTCCTCTCTTGGTCCCCATTGAAATCGCAAGATTCCGTTTCCCTTCCCGAAAGGAAATTTCATTTCCTTTCGGGAAGGAAACGGAATCTTGCGACCCCATAAAGAAAGGCTTACAAACGCTCTGGAAAGGAGATAGGATCAAATGAAATCCAATTGAAAAAAAGCCAAAAAAATGCAGAAAATTGGGAGTTTTAGTGTCTTCAAGAAATGGTCTGTGAGGAAATGAGCTGCATTGCAAAGGACCAAAACATGCCAAAACTAAGCTCCCAGACGTTGCCAAAGCAGGGGAAAATGGCAAGGAGCAAGACACAACGTGGAGGAGAGGATAGGAGGAACATGGTATGGACACTTAAAAATCTAAAATTAAAAAAGAAAAAATTTTCCCATATTCTATGAAATGGAGGCACATGCAGCAAAGCTTGCCAAAAGTGATCCCCGCTGAAGGCCAAAAGAGAAAAGAAGGACTTTCAAACAGGCTGGAATGGAGATACCAGCTAAGGAATTGCAATTGGAGGAGAAAACAAAAAAATTTGGGAAATTTGGGCAATTTAGTGACTATAAGTAAATGGACCGGGATTATAGCAGAGCAGTGCAAAATACCAAAACATGCCAAAACTAAGCTTCCAGACATTGCCAAAGCAGTGGAAAATTGCAAGGAGCAAGACACAACGTGGAGGGGAAGATATAAAAGACATGGCATGGATGCTTAAAAAAAATGGAAAAAAAAAGAAAAAAATCTTTCCCAAAGTCAAAGGCATCAAAAGTCATGGCATGTCATCTAGGGCAGGGACATGCACCAAAGATTCCTCTCTTGGTCCCCATTGAAATCGCAAGATTCCGTTTCCCTTCCCGAAAGGAAATTTCATTTCCTTTCGGGAAGGAAACGGAATCTTGCGACCCCATAAAGAAAGGCTTACAAACGCTCTGGAAAGGAGATAGGATCAAATGAAATCCAATTGAAAAAAAGCCAAAAAAATGCAGAAAATTGGGAGTTTTAGTGTCTTCAAGAAATGGTCTGTGAGGAAATGAGCTGCATTGCAAAGGACCAAAACATGCCAAAACTAAGCTCCCAGACGTTGCCAAAGCAGGGGAAAATGGCAAGGAGCAAGACACAACGTGGAGGAGAGGATAGGAGGAACATGGTATGGACACTTAAAAATCTAAAATTAAAAAAGAAAAAATTTTCCCATATTCTATGAAATGGAGGCACATGCAGCAAAGCTTGCCAAAAGTGATCCCCGCTGAAGGCCAAAAGAGAAAAGAAGGACTTTCAAACAGGCTGGAATGGAGATACCAGCTAAGGAATTGCAATTGGAGGAGAAAACAAAAAAATTTGGGAAATTTGGGCAATTTAGTGACTATAAGTAAATGGACCGGGATTATAGCAGAGCAGTGCAAAATACCAAAACATGCCAAAACTAAGCTTCCAGACATTGCCAAAGCAGTGGAAAATTGCAAGGAGCAAGACACAACGTGGAGGGGAAGATATAAAAGACATGGCATGGATGCTTAAAAAAAATGGAAAAAAAAAGAAAAAAATCTTTCCCAAAGTCAAAGGCATCAAAAGTCATGGCATGTCATCTAGGGCAGGGACATGCACCAAAGATTCCTCTCTTGGTCCCCATTGAAATCGCAAGATTCCGTTTCCCTTCCCGAAAGGAAATTTCATTTCCTTTCGGGAAGGAAACGGAATCTTGCGACCCCATAAAGAAAGGCTTACAAACGCTCTGGAAAGGAGATAGGATCAAATGAAATCCAATTGAAAAAAAGCCAAAAAAATGCAGAAAATTGGGAGTTTTAGTGTCTTCAAGAAATGGTCTGTGAGGAAATGAGCTGCATTGCAAAGGACCAAAACATGCCAAAACTAAGCTCCCAGACGTTGCCAAAGCAGGGGAAAATGGCAAGGAGGAAGACACAACGTGGAGGAGAGGATAGGAGGAACATGGTATGGACACTTAAAAATCTAAAATTAAAAAAGAAAAAATTTTCCCATATTCTATGAAATGGAGGCACATGCAGCAAAGCTTGCCAAAAGTGATCCCCGCTGAAGGCCAAAAGAGAAAAGAAGGACTTTCAAACAGGCTGGAATGGAGATACCAGCTAAGGAATTGCAATTGGAGGAGAAAACAAAAAAATTTGGGAAATTTGGGCAATTTAGTGACTATAAGTAAATGGACCGGGATTATAGCAGAGCAGTGCAAAATACCAAAACATGCCAAAACTAAGCTTCCAGACATTGCCAAAGCAGTGGAAAATTGCAAGGAGCAAGACACAACGTGGAGGGGAAGATATAAAAGACATGGCATGGATGCTTAAAAAAAATGGAAAAAAAAAGAAAAAAATCTTTCCCAAAGTCAAAGGCATCAAAAGTCATGGCATGTCATCTAGGGCAGGGACATGCACCAAAGATTCCTCTCTTGGTCCCCATTGAAATCGCAAGATTCCGTTTCCCTTCCCGAAAGGAAATTTCATTTCCTTTCGGGAAGGAAACGGAATCTTGCGACCCCATAAAGAAAGGCTTACAAACGCTCTGGAAAGGAGATAGGATCAAATGAAATCCAATTGAAAAAAAGCCAAAAAAATGCAGAAAATTGGGAGTTTTAGTGTCTTCAAGAAATGGTCTGTGAGGAAATGAGCTGCATTGCAAAGGACCAAAACATGCCAAAACTAAGCTCCCAGACGTTGCCAAAGCAGGGGAAAATGGCAAGGAGCAAGACACAACGTGGAGGAGAGGATAGGAGGAACATGGTATGGACACTTAAAAATCTAAAATTAAAAAAGAAAAAATTTTCCCATATTCTATGAAATGGAGGCACATGCAGCAAAGCTTGCCAAAAGTGATCCCCGCTGAAGGCCAAAAGAGAAAAGAAGGACTTTCAAACAGGCTGGAATGGAGATACCAGCTAAGGAATTGCAATTGGAGGAGAAAAAAAAAAAATTTGGGAAATTTGGGCAATTTAGTGACTATAAGTAAATGGACCGGGATTATAGCAGAGCAGTGCAAAATACCAAAACATGCCAAAACTAAGCTTCCAGACATTGCCAAAGCAGTGGAAAATTGCAAGGAGCAAGACACAACGTGGAGGGGAAGATATAAAAGACATGGCATGGATGCTTAAAAAAAATGGAAAAAAAAAGAAAAAAATCTTTCCCAAAGTCAAAGGCATCAAAAGTCATGGCATGTCATCTAGGGCAGGGACATGCACCAAAGATTCCTCTCTTGGTCCCCATTGAAATCGCAAGATTCCGTTTCCCTTCCCGAAAGGAAATTTCATTTCCTTTCGGGAAGGAAACGGAATCTTGCGACCCCATAAAGAAAGGCTTACAAACGCTCTGGAAAGGAGATAGGATCAAATGAAATCCAATTGAAAAAAAGCCAAAAAAATGCAGAAAATTGGGAGTTTTAGTGTCTTCAAGAAATGGTCTGTGAGGAAATGAGCTGCATTGCAAAGGACCAAAACATGCCAAAACTAAGCTCCCAGACGTTGCCAAAGCAGGGGAAAATGGCAAGGAGGAAGACACAACGTGGAGGAGAGGATAGGAGGAACATGGTATGGACACTTAAAAATCTAAAATTAAAAAAGAAAAAATTTTCCCATATTCTATGAAATGGAGGCACATGCAGCAAAGCTTGCCAAAAGTGATCCCCGCTGAAGGCCAAAAGAGAAAAGAAGGACTTTCAAACAGGCTGGAATGGAGATACCAGCTAAGGAATTGCAATTGGAGGAGAAAAAAAAAAAATTTGGGAAATTTGGGCAATTTAGTGACTATAAGTAAATGGACCGGGATTATAGCAGAGCAGTGCAAAATACCAAAACATGCCAAAACTAAGCTTCCAGACATTGCCAAAGCAGTGGAAAATTGCAAGGAGCAAGACACAACGTGGAGGGGAAGATATAAAAGACATGGCATGGATGCTTAAAAAAAATGGAAAAAAAAGAAAAAAATCTTTCCCAAAGTCAAAGGCATCAAAAGTCATGGCATGTCATCTAGGGCAGGGACATGCACCAAAGATTCCTCTCTTGGTCCCCATTGAAATCGCAAGATTCCGTTTCCCTTCCCGAAAGGAAATTTCATTTCCTTTCGGGAAGGAAACGGAATCTTGCGACCCCATAAAGAAAGGCTTACAAACGCTCTGGAAAGGAGATAGGATCAAATGAAATCCAATTGAAAAAAAGCCAAAAAAATGCAGAAAATTGGGAGTTTTAGTGTCTTCAAGAAATGGTCTGTGAGGAAATGAGCTGCATTGCAAAGGACCAAAACATGCCAAAACTAAGCTCCCAGACGTTGCCAAAGCAGGGGAAAATGGCAAGGAGCAAGACACAACGTGGAGGAGAGGATAGGAGGAACATGGTATGGACACTTAAAAATCTAAAATTAAAAAAGAAAAAATTTTCCCATATTCTATGAAATGGAGGCACATGCAGCAAAGCTTGCCAAAAGTGATCCCCGCTGAAGGCCAAAAGAGAAAAGAAGGACTTTCAAACAGGCTGGAATGGAGATACCAGCTAAGGAATTGCAATTGGAGGAGAAAAAAAAAAAATTTGGGAAATTTGGGCAATTTAGTGACTATAAGTAAATGGACCGGGATTATAGCAGAGCAGTGCAAAATACCAAAACATGCCAAAACTAAGCTTCCAGACATTGCCAAAGCAGTGGAAAATTGCAAGGAGCAAGACACAACGTGGAGGGGAAGATATAAAAGACATGGCATGGATGCTTAAAAAAAATGGAAAAAAAAAGAAAAAAATCTTTCCCAAAGTCAAAGGCATCAAAAGTCATGGCATGTCATCTAGGGCAGGGACATGCACCAAAGATTCCTCTCTTGGTCCCCATTGAAATCGCAAGATTCCGTTTCCCTTCCCGAAAGGAAATTTCATTTCCTTTCGGGAAGGAAACGGAATCTTGCGACCCCATAAAGAAAGGCTTACAAACGCTCTGGAAAGGAGATAGGATCAAATGAAATCCAATTGAAAAAAAGCCAAAAAAATGCAGAAAATTGGGAGTTTTAGTGTCTTCAAGAAATGGTCTGTGAGGAAATGAGCTGCATTGCAAAGGACCAAAACATGCCAAAACTAAGCTCCCAGACGTTGCCAAAGCAGGGGAAAATGGCAAGGAGCAAGACACAACGTGGAGGAGAGGATAGGAGGAACATGGTATGGACACTTAAAAATCTAAAATTAAAAAAGAAAAAATTTTCCCATATTCTATGAAATGGAGGCACATGCAGCAAAGCTTGCCAAAAGTGATCCCCGCTGAAGGCCAAAAGAGAAAAGAAGGACTTTCAAACAGGCTGGAATGGAGATACCAGCTAAGGAATTGCAATTGGAGGAGAAAAAAAAAAAATTTGGGAAATTTGGGCAATTTAGTGACTATAAGTAAATGGACCGGGATTATAGCAGAGCAGTGCAAAATACCAAAACATGCCAAAACTAAGCTTCCAGACATTGCCAAAGCAGTGGAAAATTGCAAGGAGCAAGACACAACGTGGAGGGGAAGATATAAAAGACATGGCATGGATGCTTAAAAAAAATGGAAAAAAAAGAAAAAAATCTTTCCCAAAGTCAAAGGCATCAAAAGTCATGGCATGTCATCTAGGGCAGGGACATGCACCAAAGATTCCTCTCTTGGTCCCCATTGAAATCGCAAGATTCCGTTTCCCTTCCCGAAAGGAAATTTCATTTCCTTTCGGGAAGGAAACGGAATCTTGCGACCCCATAAAGAAAGGCTTACAAACGCTCTGGAAAGGAGATAGGATCAAATGAAATCCAATTGAAAAAAAGCCAAAAAAATGCAGAAAATTGGGAGTTTTAGTGTCTTCAAGAAATGGTCTGTGAGGAAATGAGCTGCATTGCAAAGGACCAAAACATGCCAAAACTAAGCTCCCAGACGTTGCCAAAGCAGGGGAAAATGGCAAGGAGGCAAGACACAACGTGGAGGAGAGGATAGGAGGAACATGGTATGGACACTTAAAAATCTAAAATTAAAAAAGAAAAAATTTTCCCATATTCTATGAAATGGAGGCACATGCAGCAAAGCTTGCCAAAAGTGATCCCCGCTGAAGGCCAAAAGAGAAAAGAAGGACTTTCAAACAGGCTGGAATGGAGATACCAGCTAAGGAATTGCAATTGGAGGAGAAAACAAAAAAATTTGGGAAATTTGGGCAATTTAGTGACTATAAGTAAATGGACCGGGATTATAGCAGAGCAGTGCAAAATACCAAAACATGCCAAAACTAAGCTTCCAGACATTGCCAAAGCAGTGGAAAATTGCAAGGAGCAAGACACAGCGTGGAGGGGAAGATATAAAAGACATGGCATGGATGCTTAAAAAAAATGGAAAAAAAAAGAAAAAAATCTTTCCCAAAGTCAAAGGCATCAAAAGTCATGGCATGTCATCTAGGGCAGGGACATGCACCAAAGATTCCTCTCTTGGTCCCCATTGAAATCGCAAGATTCCGTTTCCCTTCCCGAAAGGAAATTTCATTTCCTTTCGGGAAGGAAACGGAATCTTGCGACCCCATAAAGAAAGGCTTACAAACGCTCTGGAAAGGAGATAGGATCAAATGAAATCCAATTGAAAAAAAGCCAAAAAAATGCAGAAAATTGGGAGTTTTAGTGTCTTCAAGAAATGGTCTGTGAGGAAATGAGCTGCATTGCAAAGGACCAAAACATGCCAAAACTAAGCTCCCAGACGTTGCCAAAGCAGGGGAAAATGGCAAGGAGCAAGACACAACGTGGAGGAGAGGATAGGAGGAACATGGTATGGACACTTAAAAATCTAAAATTAAAAAAGAAAAAATTTTCCCATATTCTATGAAATGGAGGCACATGCAGCAAAGCTTGCCAAAAGTGATCCCCGCTGAAGGCCAAAAGAGAAAAGAAGGACTTTCAAACAGGCTGGAATGGAGATACCAGCTAAGGAATTGCAATTGGAGGAGAAAAAAAAAAAATTTGGGAAATTTGGGCAATTTAGTGACTATAAGTAAATGGACCGGGATTATAGCAGAGCAGTGCAAAATACCAAAACATGCCAAAACTAAGCTTCCAGACATTGCCAAAGCAGTGGAAAATTGCAAGGAGCAAGACACAACGTGGAGGGGAAGATATAAAAGACATGGCATGGATGCTTAAAAAAAATGGAAAAAAAAAGAAAAAAATCTTTCCCAAAGTCAAAGGCATCAAAAGTCATGGCATGTCATCTAGGGCAGGGACATGCACCAAAGATTCCTCTCTTGGTCCCCATTGAAATCGCAAGATTCCGTTTCCCTTCCGAAAGGAAATTTCATTTCCTTTCGGGAAGGAAACGGAATCTTGCGACCCCATAAAGAAAGGCTTACAAACGCTCTGGAAAGGAGATAGGATCAAATGAAATCCAATTGAAAAAAAGCCAAAAAAATGCAGAAAATTGGGAGTTTTAGTGTCTTCAAGAAATGGTCTGTGAGGAAATGAGCTGCATTGCAAAGGACCAAAACATGCCAAAACTAAGCTCCCAGACGTTGCCAAAGCAGGGGAAAATGGCAAGGAGCAAGACACAACGTGGAGGAGAGGATAGGAGGAACATGGTATGGACACTTAAAAATCTAAAATTAAAAAAGAAAAAATTTTCCCATATTCTATGAAATGGAGGCACATGCAGCAAAGCTTGCCAAAAGTGATCCCCGCTGAAGGCCAAAAGAGAAAAGAAGGACTTTCAAACAGGCTGGAATGGAGATACCAGCTAAGGAATTGCAATTGGAGGAGAAAAAAAAAAAATTTGGGAAATTTGGGCAATTTAGTGACTATAAGTAAATGGACCGGGATTATAGCAGAGCAGTGCAAAATACCAAAACATGCCAAAACTAAGCTTCCAGACATTGCCAAAGCAGTGGAAAATTGCAAGGAGCAAGACACAACGTGGAGGGGAAGATATAAAAGACATGGCATGGATGCTTAAAAAAAATGGAAAAAAAAGAAAAAAATCTTTCCCAAAGTCAAAGGCATCAAAAGTCATGGCATGTCATCTAGGGCAGGGACATGCACCAAAGATTCCTCTCTTGGTCCCCATTGAAATCGCAAGATTCCGTTTCCCTTCCCGAAAGGAAATTTCATTTCCTTTCGGGAAGGAAACGGAATCTTGCGACCCCATAAAGAAAGGCTTACAAACGCTCTGGAAAGGAGATAGGATCAAATGAAATCCAATTGAAAAAAAGCCAAAAAAATGCAGAAAATTGGGAGTTTTAGTGTCTTCAAGAAATGGTCTGTGAGGAAATGAGCTGCATTGCAAAGGACCAAAACATGCCAAAACTAAGCTCCCAGACGTTGCCAAAGCAGGGGAAAATGGCAAGGAGCAAGACACAACGTGGAGGAGAGGATAGGAGGAACATGGTATGGACACTTAAAAATCTAAAATTAAAAAAGAAAAAATTTTCCCATATTCTATGAAATGGAGGCACATGCAGCAAAGCTTGCCAAAAGTGATCCCCGCTGAAGGCCAAAAGAGAAAAGAAGGACTTTCAAACAGGCTGGAATGGAGATACCAGCTAAGGAATTGCAATTGGAGGAGAAAACAAAAAAATTTGGGAAATTTGGGCAATTTAGTGACTATAAGTAAATGGACCGGGATTATAGCAGAGCAGTGCAAAATACCAAAACATGCCAAAACTAAGCTTCCAGACATTGCCAAAGCAGTGGAAAATTGCAAGGAGCAAGACACAACGTGGAGGGGAAGATATAAAAGACATGGCATGGATGCTTAAAAAAAATGGAAAAAAAAAGAAAAAAATCTTTCCCAAAGTCAAAGGCATCAAAAGTCATGGCATGTCATCTAGGGCAGGGACATGCACCAAAGATTCCTCTCTTGGTCCCCATTGAAATCGCAAGATTCCGTTTCCCTTCCCGAAAGGAAATTTCATTTCCTTTCGGGAAGGAAACGGAATCTTGCGACCCCATAAAGAAAGGCTTACAAACGCTCTGGAAAGGAGATAGGATCAAATGAAATCCAATTGAAAAAAAGCCAAAAAAATGCAGAAAATTGGGAGTTTTAGTGTCTTCAAGAAATGGTCTGTGAGGAAATGAGCTGCATTGCAAAGGACCAAAACATGCCAAAACTAAGCTCCCAGACGTTGCCAAAGCAGGGGAAAATGGCAAGGAGGCAAGACACAACGTGGAGGAGAGGATAGGAGGAACATGGTATGGACACTTAAAAATCTAAAATTAAAAAAGAAAAAATTTTCCCATATTCTATGAAATGGAGGCACATGCAGCAAAGCTTGCCAAAAGTGATCCCCGCTGAAGGCCAAAAGAGAAAAGAAGGACTTTCAAACAGGCTGGAATGGAGATACCAGCTAAGGAATTGCAATTGGAGGAGAAAAAAAAAAAATTTGGGAAATTTGGGCAATTTAGTGACTATAAGTAAATGGACCGGGATTATAGCAGAGCAGTGCAAAATACCAAAACATGCCAAAACTAAGCTTCCAGACATTGCCAAAGCAGTGGAAAATTGCAAGGAGCAAGACACAACGTGGAGGGGAAGATATAAAAGACATGGCATGGATGCTTAAAAAAAATGGAAAAAAAAGAAAAAAATCTTTCCCAAAGTCAAAGGCATCAAAAGTCATGGCATGTCATCTAGGGCAGGGACATGCACCAAAGATTCCTCTCTTGGTCCCCATTGAAATCGCAAGATTCCGTTTCCCTTCCCGAAAGGAAATTTCATTTCCTTTCGGGAAGGAAACGGAATCTTGCGACCCCATAAAGAAAGGCTTACAAACGCTCTGGAAAGGAGATAGGATCAAATGAAATCCAATTGAAAAAAAGCCAAAAAAATGCAGAAAATTGGGAGTTTTAGTGTCTTCAAGAAATGGTCTGTGAGGAAATGAGCTGCATTGCAAAGGACCAAAACATGCCAAAACTAAGCTCCCAGACGTTGCCAAAGCAGGGGAAAATGGCAAGGAGCAAGACACAACGTGGAGGAGAGGATAGGAGGAACATGGTATGGACACTTAAAAATCTAAAATTAAAAAAGAAAAAATTTTCCCATATTCTATGAAATGGAGGCACATGCAGCAAAGCTTGCCAAAAGTGATCCCCGCTGAAGGCCAAAAGAGAAAAGAAGGACTTTCAAACAGGCTGGAATGGAGATACCAGCTAAGGAATTGCAATTGGAGGAGAAAAAAAAAAAATTTGGGAAATTTGGGCAATTTAGTGACTCTAAGTAAATGGACCGGGATTATAGCAGAGCAGTGCAAAATACCAAAACATGCCAAAACTAAGCTTCCAGACATTGCCAAAGCAGTGGAAAATTGCAAGGAGCAAGACACAACGTGGAGGGGAAGATATAAAAGACATGGCATGGATGCTTAAAAAAAATGGAAAAAAAAAGAAAAAAATCTTTCCCAAAGTCAAAGGCATCAAAAGTCATGGCATGTCATCTAGGGCAGGGACATGCACCAAAGATTCCTCTCTTGGTCCCCATTGAAATCGCAAGATTCCGTTTCCCTTCCCGAAAGGAAATTTCATTTCCTTTCGGGAAGGAAACGGAATCTTGCGACCCCATAAAGAAAGGCTTACAAACGCTCTGGAAAGGAGATAGGATCAAATGAAATCCAATTGAAAAAAAGCCAAAAAAATGCAGAAAATTGGGAGTTTTAGTGTCTTCAAGAAATGGTCTGTGAGGAAATGAGCTGCATTGCAAAGGACCAAAACATGCCAAAACTAAGCTCCCAGACGTTGCCAAAGCAGGGGAAAATGGCAAGGAGCAAGACACAACGTGGAGGAGAGGATAGGAGGAACATGGTATGGACACTTAAAAATCTAAAATTAAAAAAGAAAAAATTTTCCCATATTCTATGAAATGGAGGCACATGCAGCAAAGCTTGCCAAAAGTGATCCCCGCTGAAGGCCAAAAGAGAAAAGAAGGACTTTCAAACAGGCTGGAATGGAGATACCAGCTAAGGAATTGCAATTGGAGGAGAAAAAAAAAAAATTTGGGAAATTTGGGCAATTTAGTGACTCTAAGTAAATGGACCGGGATTATAGCAGAGCAGTGCAAAATACCAAAACATGCCAAAACTAAGCTTCCAGACATTGCCAAAGCAGTGGAAAATTGCAAGGAGCAAGACACAACGTGGAGGGGAAGATATAAAAGACATGGCATGGATGCTTAAAAAAAAATGGAAAAAAAAAGAAAAAAATCTTTCCCAAAGTCAAAGGCATCAAAAGTCATGGCATGTCATCTAGGGCAGGGACATGCACCAAAGATTCCTCTCTTGGTCCCCATTGAAATCGCAAGATTCCGTTTCCCTTCCCGAAAGGAAATTTCATTTCCTTTCGGGAAGGAAACGGAATCTTGCGACCCCATAAAGAAAGGCTTACAAACGCTCTGGAAAGGAGATAGGATCAAATGAAATCCAATTGAAAAAAAGCCAAAAAAATGCAGAAAATTGGGAGTTTTAGTGTCTTCAAGAAATGGTCTGTGAGGAAATGAGCTGCATTGCAAAGGACCAAAACATGCCAAAACTAAGCTCCCAGACGTTGCCAAAGCAGGGGAAAATGGCAAGGAGCAAGACACAACGTGGAGGAGAGGATAGAGGAACATGTATGGACACTTAAAAATCTAAAATTAAAAAAGAAAAAATTTTCCCATATTCTATGAAATGGAGGCACATGCAGCAAAGCTTGCCAAAAGTGATCCCCGCTGAAGGCCAAAAGAGAAAAGAAGGACTTTCAAACAGGCTGGAATGGAGATACCAGCTAAGGAATTGCAATTGGAGGAGAAAAAAAAAAAAATTTGGGAAATTTGGGCAATTTAGTGACTCTAAGTAAATGGACCGGGATTATAGCAGAGCAGTGCAAAATACCAAAACATGCCAAAACTAAGCTTCCAGACATTGCCAAAGCAGTGGAAAATTGCAAGGAGCAAGACACAACGTGGAGGGGAAGATATAAAAGACATGGCATGGATGCTTAAAAAAAATGGAAAAAAAAAAGAAAAAAATCTTTCCCAAAGTCAAAGGCATCAAAAGTCATGGCATGTCATCTAGGGCAGGGACATGCACCAAAGATTCCTCTCTTGGTCCCCATTGAAATCGCAAGATTCCGTTTCCCTTCCCGAAAGGAAATTTCATTTCCTTTCGGGAAGGGAAACGGAATCTTGCGACCCCATAAAGAAAGGCTTACAAACGCTCTGGAAAGGAGATAGGATCAAATGAAATCCAATTGAAAAAAAGCCAAAAAAATGCAGAAAATTGGGAGTTTTAGTGTCTTCAAGAAATGGTCTGTGAGGAAATGAGCTGCATTGCAAAGGACCAAAACATGCCAAAACTAAGCTCCCAGACGTTGCCAAAGCAGGGGAAAATGGCAAGGAGCAAGACACAACGTGGAGGAGAGGATAGGAGGAACATGGTATGGACACTTAAAAATCTAAAATTAAAAAAGAAAAAATTTTCCCATATTCTATGAAATGGAGGCACATGCAGCAAAGCTTGCCAAAAGTGATCCCCGCTGAAGGCCAAAAGAGAAAAGAAGGACTTTCAAACAGGCTGGAATGGAGATACCAGCTAAGGAATTGCAATTGGAGGAGAAAACAAAAAAATTTGGGAAATTTGGGCAATTTAGTGACTATAAGTAAATGGACCGGGATTATAGCAGAGCAGTGCAAAATACCAAAACATGCCAAAACTAAGCTTCCAGACATTGCCAAAGCAGTGGAAAATTGCAAGGAGCAAGACACAACGTGGAGGGGAAGATATAAAAGACATGGCATGGATGCTTAAAAAAAATGGAAAAAAAAGAAAAAAATCTTTCCCAAAGTCAAAGGCATCAAAAGTCATGGCATGTCATCTAGGGCAGGGACATGCACCAAAGATTCCTCTCTTGGTCCCCATTGAAATCGCAAGATTCCGTTTCCCTTCCCGAAAGGAAATTTCATTTCCTTTCGGGAAGGAAACGGAATCTTGCGACCCCATAAAGAAAGGCTTACAAACGCTCTGGAAAGGAGATAGGATCAAATGAAATCCAATTGAAAAAAAGCCAAAAAAATGCAGAAAATTGGGAGTTTTAGTGTCTTCAAGAAATGGTCTGTGAGGAAATGAGCTGCATTGCAAAGGACCAAAACATGCCAAAACTAAGCTCCCAGACGTTGCCAAAGCAGGGGAAAATGGCAAGGAGGAAGACACAACGTGGAGGAGAGGATAGGAGGAACATGGTATGGACACTTAAAAATCTAAAATTAAAAAAGAAAAAATTTTCCCATATTCTATGAAATGGAGGCACATGCAGCAAAGCTTGCCAAAAGTGATCCCCGCTGAAGGCCAAAAGAGAAAAGAAGGACTTTCAAACAGGCTGGAATGGAGATACCAGCTAAGGAATTGCAATTGGAGGAGAAAACAAAAAAATTTGGGAAATTTGGGCAATTTAGTGACTATAAGTAAATGGACCGGGATTATAGCAGAGCAGTGCAAAATACCAAAACATGCCAAAACTAAGCTTCCAGACATTGCCAAAGCAGTGGAAAATTGCAAGGAGCAAGACACAACGTGGAGGGGAAGATATAAAAGACATGGCATGGATGCTTAAAAAAAATGGAAAAAAAAAGAAAAAAATCTTTCCCAAAGTCAAAGGCATCAAAAGTCATGGCATGTCATCTAGGGCAGGGACATGCACCAAAGATTCCTCTCTTGGTCCCCATTGAAATCGCAAGATTCCGTTTCCCTTCCCGAAAGGAAATTTCATTTCCTTTCGGGAAGGAAACGGAATCTTGCGACCCCATAAAGAAAGGCTTACAAACGCTCTGGAAAGGAGATAGGATCAAATGAAATCCAATTGAAAAAAAGCCAAAAAAATGCAGAAAATTGGGAGTTTTAGTGTCTTCAAGAAATGGTCTGTGAGGAAATGAGCTGCATTGCAAAGGACCAAAACATGCCAAAACTAAGCTCCCAGACGTTGCCAAAGCAGGGGAAAATGGCAAGGAGGCAAGACACAACGTGGAGGAGAGGATAGGAGGAACATGGTATGGACACTTAAAAATCTAAAATTAAAAAAGAAAAAATTTTCCCATATTCTATGAAATGGAGGCACATGCAGCAAAGCTTGCCAAAAGTGATCCCCGCTGAAGGCCAAAAGAGAAAAGAAGGACTTTCAAACAGGCTGGAATGGAGATACCAGCTAAGGAATTGCAATTGGAGGAGAAAAAAAAAAAATTTGGGAAATTTGGGCAATTTAGTGACTATAAGTAAATGGACCGGGATTATAGCAGAGCAGTGCAAAATACCAAAACATGCCAAAACTAAGCTTCCAGACATTGCCAAAGCAGTGGAAAATTGCAAGGAGCAAGACACAACGTGGAGGGGAAGATATAAAAGACATGGCATGGATGCTTAAAAAAAATGGAAAAAAAAAGAAAAAAATCTTTCCCAAAGTCAAAGGCATCAAAAGTCATGGCATGTCATCTAGGGCAGGGACATGCACCAAAGATTCCTCTCTTGGTCCCCATTGAAATCGCAAGATTCCGTTTCCCTTCCCGAAAGGAAATTTCATTTCCTTTCGGGAAGGAAACGGAATCTTGCGACCCCATAAAGAAAGGCTTACAAACGCTCTGGAAAGGAGATAGGATCAAATGAAATCCAATTGAAAAAAAGCCAAAAAAATGCAGAAAATTGGGAGTTTTAGTGTCTTCAAGAAATGGTCTGTGAGGAAATGAGCTGCATTGCAAAGGACCAAAACATGCCAAACTAAGCTCCCAGACGTTGCCAAAGCAGGGGAAAATGGCAAGGAGGAAGACACAACGTGGAGGAGAGGATATGAGGAACATGGTATGGACACTTAAAAATCTAAAATTAAAAAAGAAAAAATTTTCCCATATTCTATGAAATGGAGGCACATGCAGCAAAGCTTGCCAAAAGTGATCCCCGCTGAAGGCCAAAAGAGAAAAGAAGGACTTTCAAACAGGCTGGAATGGAGATACCAGCTAAGGAATTGCAATTGGAGGAGAAAAAAAAAAAATTTGGGAAATTTGGGCAATTTAGTGACTCTAAGTAAATGGACCGGGATTATAGCAGAGCAGTGCAAAATACCAAAACATGCCAAAACTAAGCTTCCAGACATTGCCAAAGCAGTGGAAAATTGCAAGGAGCAAGACACAACGTGGAGGGGAAGATATAAAAGACATGGCATGGATGCTTAAAAAAAATGGAAAAAAAAAGAAAAAAATCTTTCCCAAAGTCAAAGGCATCAAAAGTCATGGCATGTCATCTAGGGCAGGGACATGCACCAAAGATTCCTCTCTTGGTCCCCATTGAAATCGCAAGATTCCGTTTCCCTTCCCGAAAGGAAATTTCATTTCCTTTCGGGAAGGAAACGGAATCTTGCGACCCCATAAAGAAAGGCTTACAAACGCTCTGGAAAGGAGATAGGATCAAATGAAATCCAATTGAAAAAAAGCCAAAAAAATGCAGAAAATTGGGAGTTTTAGTGTCTTCAAGAAATGGTCTGTGAGGAAATGAGCTGCATTGCAAAGGACCAAAACATGCCAAAACTAAGCTCCCAGACGTTGCCAAAGCAGGGGAAAATGGCAAGGAGGAAGACACAACGTGGAGGAGAGGATAGGAGGAACATAGGTATGGACACTTAAAAAAACCTAAAATTAAAAAAGAAAAAATTTTCCCATATTCTATGAAATGGAGGCACATGCAGCAAAGCTTGCCAAAAGTGATCCCCGCTGAAGGCCAAAAGAGAAAAGAAGGACTTTCAAACAGGCTGGAATGGAGATACCAGCTACGGAATTGCAATTGGAGGAGAAAACAAAAAAATTTGGGAAATTTGGGCAATTTAGTGACTCTAAGAAAATGGACCGGGATTATAGCAGAGCAGTGCAAAATACCAAAACATGCCAAAACTAAGCTTCCAGACATTGCCAAAGCAGTGGAAAATTGCAAGGAGCAAGACACAACGTGGAGGGGAAGATATAAAAGACATGGCATGGATGCTTAAAAAAAATGGAAAAAAAAAGAAAAAAATCTTTCCCAAAGTCAAAGGCATCAAAAGTCATGGCATGTCATCTAGGGCAGGGACATGCACCAAAGATTCCTCTCTTGGTCCCCATTGAAATCGCAAGATTCCGTTTCCCTTCCCGAAAGGAAATTTCATTTCCTTTCGGGAAGGAAACGGAATCTTGCGACCCCATAAAGAAAGGCTTACAAACGCTCTGGAAAGGAGATAGGATCAAATGAAATCCAATTGAAAAAAAAGCCAAAAAAATGCAGAAAATTGGGAGTTTTAGTGTCTTCAAGAAATGGTCTGTGAGGAAATGAGCTGCATTGCAAAGGACCAAAACATGCCAAAACTAAGCTCCCAGACGTTGCCAAAGCAGGGGAAAATGGCAAGGAGGCAAGACACAACGTGGAGGAGAGGATAGGAGGAACATGGTATGGACACTTAAAAATCTAAAATTAAAAAAGAAAAAATTTTCCCATATTCTATGAAATGGAGGCACATGCAGCAAAGCTTGCCAAAAGTGATCCCCGCTGAAGGCCAAAAGAGAAAAGAAGGACTTTCAAACAGGCTGGAATGGAGATACCAGCTAAGGAATTGCAATTGGAGGAGAAAACAAAAAAATTTGGGAAATTTGGGCAATTTAGTGACTCTAAGAAAATGGACCGGGATTATAGCAGAGCAGTGCAAAATACCAAAACATGCCAAAACTAAGCTTCCAGACATTGCCAAAGCAGTGGAAAATTGCAAGGAGCAAGACACAACGTGGAGGGGGAAGATATAAAAGACATGGCATGGATGCTTAAAAAAAATGGAAAAAAAAGAAAAAAATCTTTCCCAAAGTCAAAGGCATCAAAAGTCATGGCATGTCATCTAGGGCAGGGACATGCACCAAAGATTCCTCTCTTGGTCCCCATTGAAATCGCAAGATTCCGTTTCCCTTCCGAAAGGAAATTTCATTTCCTTTCGGGAAGGAAACGGAATCTTGCGACCCCATAAAGAAAGGCTTACAAACGCTCTGGAAAGGAGATAGGATCAAATGAAATCCAATTGAAAAAAAAGCCAAAAAAATGCAGAAAATTGGGAGTTTTAGTGTCTTCAAGAAATGGTCTGTGAGGAAATGAGCTGCATTGCAAAGGACCAAAACATGCCAAAACTAAGCTCCCAGACGTTGCCAAAGCAGGGGAAAATGGCAAGGAGCAAGACACAACGTGGAGGAGAGGATAGGAGGAACATGGTATGGACACTTAAAAATCTAAAATTAAAAAAGAAAAAATTTTCCCATATTCTATGAAATGGAGGCACATGCAGCAAAGCTTGCCAAAAGTGATCCCCGCTGAAGGCCAAAAGAGAAAAGAAGGACTTTCAAACAGGCTGGAATGGAGATACCAGCTAAGGAATTGCAATTGGAGGAGAAAAAAAAAAAATTTGGGAAATTTGGGCAATTTAGTGACTCTAAGTAAATGGACCGGGATTATAGCAGAGCAGTGCAAAATACCAAAACATGCCAAAACTAAGCTTCCAGACATTGCCAAAGCAGTGGAAAATTGCAAGGAGCAAGACACAACGTGGAGGGGAAGATATAAAAGACATGGCATGGATGCTTAAAAAAAATGGAAAAAAAAAAGAAAAAAAATCTTTCCCAAAGTCAAAGGCATCAAAAGTCATGGCATGTCATCTAGGGCAGGGACATGCACCAAAGATTCCTCTCTTGGTCCCCATTGAAATCGCAAGATTCCGTTTCCCTTCCCGAAAGGAAATTTCATTTCCTTTCGGGAAGGAAACGGAATCTTGCGACCCCATAAAGAAAGGCTTACAAACGCTCTGGAAAGGAGATAGGATCAAATGAAATCCAATTGAAAAAAAGCCAAAAAAATGCAGAAAATTGGGAGTTTTAGTGTCTTCAAGAAATGGTCTGTGAGGAAATGAGCTGCATTGCAAAGGACCAAAACATGCCAAAACTAAGCTCCCAGACGTTGCCAAAGCAGGGGAAAATGGCAAGGAGGAAGACACAACGTGGAGGAGAGGATAGGAGGAACATGGTATGGACACTTAAAAATCTAAAATTAAAAAAGAAAAAAATTTTCCCATATTCTATGAAATGGAGGCACATGCAGCAAAGCTTGCCAAAAGTGATCCCCGCTGAAGGCCAAAAGAGAAAAGAAGGACTTTCAAACAGGCTGGAATGGAGATACCAGCTAAGGAATTGCAATTGGAGGAGAAAAAAAAAAATTTGGGAAATTTGGGCAATTTAGTGACTATAAGTAAATGGACCGGGATTATAGCAGAGCAGTGCAAAATACCAAAACATGCCAAAACTAAGCTTCCAGACATTGCCAAAGCAGTGGAAAATTGCAAGGAGCAAGACACAACGTGGAGGGGAAGATATAAAAGACATGGCATGGATGCTTAAAAAAAATGGAAAAAAAAAAGAAAAAAATCTTTCCCAAAGTCAAAGGCATCAAAAGTCATGGCATGTCATCTAGGGCAGGGACATGCACCAAAGATTCTCTCTTGGTCCCCATTGAAATCGCAAGATTCCGTTTCCCTTCCCGAAAGGAAATTTCATTTCCTTTCGGGAAGGAAACGGAATCTTGCGACCCCATAAAGAAAGGCTTACAAACGCTCTGGAAAGGAGATAGGATCAAATGAAATCCAATTGAAAAAAAGCCCAAAAAAATGCAGAAAATTGGGAGTTTTAGTGTCTTCAAGAAATGGTCTGTGAGGAAATGAGCTGCATTGCAAAGGACCAAAACATGCCAAAACTAAGCTCCCAGACGTTGCCAAAGCAGGGGAAAATGGCAAGGAGCAAGACACAACGTGGAGGAGAGGATAGGAGGAACATGGTATGGACACTTAAAAATCTAAAATTAAAAAAGAAAAAATTTTCCCATATTCTATGAAATGGAGGCACATGCAGCAAAGCTTGCCAAAAGTGATCCCCGCTGAAGGCCAAAAGAGAAAAGAAGGACTTTCAAACAGGCTGGAATGGAGATACCAGCTAAGGAATTGCAATTGGAGGAGAAAAAAAAAAATTTGGGAAATTTGGGCAATTTAGTGACTCTAAGAAAATGGACCGGGATTATAGCAGAGCAGTGCAAAATACCAAAACATGCCAAAACTAAGCTTCCAGACATTGCCAAAGCAGTGGAAAATTGCAAGGAGCAAGACACAACGTGGAGGGGAAGATATAAAAGACATGGCATGGATGCTTAAAAAAAATGGAAAAAAAAAGAAAAAAATCTTTCCCAAGTCAAAGGCATCAAAAGTCATGGCATGTCATCTAGGGCAGGGACATGCACCAAAGATTCCTCTCTTGGTCCCCATTGAAATCGCAAGATTCCGTTTCCCTTCCCGAAAGGAAATTTCATTTCCTTTCGGGAAGGAACGGACGAATCTTGCGACCCCATAAAGAAAGGCTTACAAACGCTCTGGAAAGGAGATAGGATCAAATGAAATGAAATCCAATGAAAAAAGCCAAAAAAATGCAGAAAATTGGGAGTTTTAGTGTCTTCAAGAAATGGTCTGTGAGGAAATGAGCTGCATTGCAAAGGACCAAAACATGCCAAAACTAAGCTCCCAGACGTTGCCAAAGCAGGGGAAAATGGCAAGGAGGCAAGACACAACGTGGAGGAGAGGATAGGAGGAACATGGTATGGACACTTAAAAATCTAAAATTAAAAAAGAAAAAATTTTCCCATATTCTATGAAATGGAGGCACATGCAGCAAAGCTTGCCAAAAGTGATCCCCGCTGAAGGCCAAAAGAGAAAAGAAGGACTTTCAAACAGGCTGGAATGGAGATACCAGCTAAGGAATTGCAATTGGAGGAGAAAAAAAAAAATTTGGGAAATTTGGGCAATTTAGTGACTCTAAGAAAATGGACCGGGATTATAGCAGAGCAGTGCAAAATACCAAAACATGCCAAAACTAAGCTTCCAGACATTGCCAAAGCAGTGGAAAATTGCAAGGAGCAAGACACAACGTGGAGGGGAAGATATAAAAAGACATGGCATGGATGCTTAAAAAAATGGAAAAAAAAAAAAAGAAAAAATCTTTCCCAAAGTCAAAGGCATCAAAAGTCATGGCATGTCATCTAGGGCAGGGACATGCACCAAAGATTCCTCTCTTGGTCCCCATTGAAATCGCAAGATTCCGTTTCCCTTCCCGAAAGGAAATTTCATTTCCTTTCGGGAAGGAAACGGAATCTTGCGACCCCATAAAGAAAGGCTTACAAACGCTCTGGAAAGGAGATAGGATCAAATGAAATCCAATTGAAAAAAAGCCAAAAAAATGCAGAAAATTGGGAGTTTTAGTGTCTTCAAGAAATGGTCTGTGAGGAAATGAGCTGCATTGCAAAGGACCAAAACATGCCAAAACTAAGCTCCCAGACGTTGCCAAAGCAGGGGAAAATGGCAAGGAGGAAGACACAACGTGGAGGGGAGGTAGGAGGAACATGGTATGGACACTTAAAAATCTAAAATTAAAAAAGAAAAAATTTTCCCATATTCTATGAAATGGAGGCACATGCAGCAAAGCTTGCCAAAAGTGATCCCCGCTGAAGGCCAAAAGAGAAAAGAAGGACTTTCAAACAGGCTGGAATGGAGATACCAGCTACGGAATTGCAATTGGAGGAGAAAAAAAAAAAAAATTTGGGAAATTTGGGCAATTTAGTGACTCTAAAAAAATGGACCGGGATTATAGCAGAGCAGTGCAAAATACCAAAACATGCCAAAACTAAGCTTCCAGACATTGCCAAAGCAGTGGAAAATTGCAAGGAGGCAAGACACAACGTGGAGGGGAAGGATATGAGGAACATGGTATGGACATTAAAAAAACTAAAATTAAAAAAGAAAAATTTTCCCATATTCTATGAAATGGAGGCACATGCAGCAAAGCTTGCCAAAAGTGATCCCCGCTGAAGGCCAAAGAGAAAAGAAGGACTTTCAAACAGGCTGGAATGGAGATACCAGCTAAGGAATTGCAATTGGAGGAGAAAAAAAAAAAATTTGGGAAATTTGGGCAATTTAGTGACTCTAAGAAAATGGACCGGGATTATAGCAGAGCAGTGCAAAATACCAAAACATGCCAAAACTAAGCTTCCAGACATTGCCAAAGCAGTGGAAAATTGCAAGGAGCAAGACACAACGTGGAGGGGAAGATATAAAAGACATGGCATGGATGCTTAAAAAAAATGGAAAAAAAAAGAAAAAAATCTTTCCCAAAGTCAAAGGCATCAAAAGTCATGGCATGTCATCTAGGGCAGGGACATGCACCAAAGATTCCTCTCTTGGTCCCCATTGAAATCGCAAGATTCCGTTTCCCTTCCCGAAAGGAAATTTCATTTCCTTTCGGGAAGGAAACGGAATCTTGCGACCCCATAAAGAAAGGCTTACAAACGCTCTGGAAAGGAGATAGGATCAAATGAAATCCAATTGAAAAAAAGCAAAAAAATGCAGAAAATTGGGAGTTTTAGTGTCTTCAAGAAATGGTCTGTGAGGAAATGAGCTGCATTGCAAAGGACCAAAACATGCCAAAACTAAGCTCCCAGACGTTGCCAAAGCAGGGGAAAATGGCAAGGAGCAAGACACAACGTGGAGGAGAGGATAGGAGGAACATGGTATGGACACTTAAAAATCTAAAATTAAAAAAGAAAAAATTTTCCCATATTCTATGAAATGGAGGCACATGCAGCAAAGCTTGCCAAAAGTGATCCCGCTGAAGGCCAAAAGAGAAAAGAAGGACTTTCAAACAGGCTGGAATGGAGATACCAGCTAAGGAATTGCAATTGGAGGAGAAAAAAAAAAAATTTGGGAAATTTGGGCAATTTAGTGACTCTAAGAAAATGGACCGGGATTATAGCAGAGCAGTGCAAAATACCAAAACATGCCAAAACTAAGCTTCCAGACATTGCCAAAGCAGTGGAAAATTGCAAGGAGCAAGACACAACGTGGAGGGGAAGATATAAAAGACATGGCATGGATGCTTAAAAAAAATGGAAAAAAAAAAGAAAAAAATCTTTCCCAAAGTCAAAGGCATCAAAAGTCATGGCATGTCATCTAGGGCAGGGACATGCACCAAAGATTCCTCTCTTGGTCCCCATTGAAATCGCAAGATTCCGTTTCCCTTCCCGAAAGGAAATTTCATTTCCTTTCGGGAAGGAAACGGAATCTTGCGACCCCATAAAGAAAGGCTTACAAACGCTCTGGAAAGGAGATAGGATCAAATGAAATCCAATTGAAAAAAAGCCAAAAAAATGCAGAAAATTGGGAGTTTTAGTGTCTTCAAGAAATGGTCTGTGAGGAAATGAGCTGCATTGCAAAGGACCAAAACATGCCAAAACTAAGCTCCCAGACGTTGCCAAAGCAGGGGAAAATGGCAAGGAGGAAGACACAACGTGGAGGAGAGGATAGGAGGAACATGGTATGGACACTTAAAAATCTAAAATTAAAAAAAAAAAAATTTTCCCATATTCTATGAAATGGAGGCACATGCAGCAAAGCTTGCCAAAAGTGATCCCCGCTGAAGGCCAAAAGAGAAAGAAGGACTTTCAAACAGGCTGGAATGGAGATACCAGCTAAGGAATTGCAATTGGAGGAGAAAAAAAAAATTTGGGAAATTTGGGCAATTTAGTGACTCTAAGTAAATGGACCGGGATTATAGCAGAGCAGTGCAAAATACCAAAACATGCCAAAACTAAGCTTCCAGACATTGCCAAAGCAGTGGAAAATTGCAAGGAGCAAGACACAACGTGGAGGGGAAGATATAAAAGACATGGCATGGATGCTTAAAAAAAATGGAAAAAAAAAGAAAAAAATCTTTCCCAAGTCAAAGGCATCAAAAGTCATGGCATGTCATCTAGGGCAGGGACATGCACCAAAGATTCCTCTCTTGGTCCCCATTGAAATCGCAAGATTCCGTTTCCTTCCCGAAAGGAATTTCATTTCCTTTCGGGAAGGAAACGGAATCTTGCGACCCATAAAGAAAGGCTTACAAACGCTCTGGAAAGGAGATAGGATCAAATGAAATCCAATTGAAAAAAGCCAAAAAAATGCAGAAAAATTGGGAGTTTTAGTGTCTTCAAGAAATGGTCTGTGAGGAAATGAGCTGCATTGCAAAGGACCAAAACATGCCAAAACTAAGCTCCCAGACGTTGCCAAAGCAGGGGGAAATGGCAAGGAGCAAGACACAACGTGGAGGAGAGGATAGGAGGAACATGGTATGGACACTTAAAAATCTAAAATTAAAAAAGAAAAAATTTTCCCATATTCTATGAAATGGAGGCACATGCAGCAAAGCTTGCCAAAAGTGATCCCCGCTGAAGGCCAAAAGAGAAAAGAAGGACTTTCAAACAGGCTGGAATGGAGATACCAGCTAAGGAATTGCAATTGGAGGAGAAAAAAAAAAAATTTGGGAAATTTGGGCAATTTAGTGACTCTAAGAAAATGGCCGGGATTATAGCAGAGCAGTGCAAAATACCAAAACATGCCAAAACTAAGCTTCCAGACATTGCCAAAGCAGTGGAAAATTGCAAGGAGCAAGACACAACGTGGAGGGGAAGATATAAAAGACATGGCATGGATGCTTAAAAAAAATGGAAAAAAAAAGAAAAAAATCTTCCCAAAGTCAAAGGCATCAAAAGTCATGGCATGTCATCTAGGGCAGGGACATGCACCAAAGATTCCTCTCTTGGTCCCCATTGAAATCGCAAGATTCCGTTTCCCTTCCCGAAAGGAAATTTCATTTCCTTTCGGGAAGGAAACGGAATCTTGCGACCCCATAAAGAAAGGCTTACAAACGCTCTGGAAAGGAGATAGGATCAAATGAAATCCAATTGAAAAAAAGCCAAAAAAATGCAGAAAATTGGGAGTTTTAGTGTCTTCAAGAAATGGTCTGTGAGGAAATGAGCTGCATTGCAAAGGACCAAAACATGCCAAAACTAAGCTCCCAGACGTTGCCAAAGCAGGGGAAAATGGCAAGGAGCAAGACACAACGTGGAGGAGAGGATAGGAGGAACATGGTATGGACACTTAAAAAATCTAAAATTTAAAAAAAAAATTTTCCCATATTCTATGAAATGGAGGCACATGCAGCAAAGCTTGCCAAAAGTGATCCCCGCTGAAGGCCAAAAGAGAAAAGAAGGACTTTCAAACAGGCTGGAATGGAGATACCAGCTAAGGAATTGCAATTGGAGGAGAAAAAAAAAAATTTGGGAAATTTGGGCAATTTAGTGACTCTAAGAAAATGGACCGGGATTATAGCAGAGCAGTGCAAAATACCAAAACATGCCAAAACTAAGCTTCCAGACATTGCCAAAGCAGTGGAAAATTGCAAGGAGCAAGACACAACGTGGAGGGGAAGATATAAAAGACATGGCATGGATGCTTAAAAAAAATGGAAAAAAAAAGAAAAAAATCTTTCCCAAAGTCAAAGGCATCAAAAGTCATGGCATGTCATCTAGGGCAGGGACATGCACCAAAGATTCCTCTCTTGGTCCCCATTGAAATCGCAAGATTCCGTTTCCCTTCCCGAAAGGAAATTTCATTTCCTTTCGGGAAGGAAACGGAATCTTGCGACCCCATAAAGAAAGGCTTACAAACGCTCTGGAAAGGAGATAGGATCAAATGAAATCCAATTGAAAAAAAGCCAAAAAAATGCAGAAAATTGGGAGTTTTAGTGTCTTCAAGAAATGGTCTGTGAGGAAATGAGCTGCATTGCAAAGGACCAAAACATGCCAAAACTAAGCTCCCAGACGTTGCCAAAGCAGGGGAAAATGGCAAGGAGCAAGACACAACGTGGAGGAGAGGATAGGAGGAACATGGTATGGACACTTAAAAAATCTAAAATTAAAAAAGAAAAAATTTTCCCATATTCTATGAAATGGAGGCACATGCAGCAAAGCTTGCCAAAAGTGATCCCGCTGAAGGCCAAAAGAGAAAAGAAGGACTTTCAAACAGGCTGGAATGGAGATACCAGCTAAGGAATTGCAATTGGAGGAGAAAAAAAAAAAAATTTGGGAAATTTGGGCAATTTAGTGACTCTAAGAAAATGGACCGGGATTATAGCAGAGCAGTGCAAAATACCAAAACATGCCAAAACTAAGCTTCCAGACATTGCCAAAGCAGTGGAAAATTGCAAGGAGCAAGACACAACGTGGAGGGGAAGATATAAAAGACATGGCATGGATGCTTAAAAAAAATGGAAAAAAAAAAAAAAAATCTTTCCAAAGTCAAAGGCATCAAAAGTCATGGCATGTCATCTAGGGCAGGGACATGCACCAAAGATTCCTCTCTTGGTCCCCATTGAAATCGCAAGATTCCGTTTCCCTTCCCGAAAGGAAATTTCATTTCCTTTCGGGAAGGAAACGGAATCTTGCGACCCCATAAAGAAGGCTTACAAACGCTCTGGAAAGGAGATAGGATCAAATGAAATCCAATTGAAAAAAAGCCAAAAAAATGCAGAAAATTGGGAGTTTTAGTGTCTTCAAGAAATGGTCTGTGAGGAAATGAGCTGCATTGCAAAGGACCAAAACATGCCAAAACTAAGCTCCCAGACGTTGCCAAAGCAGGGGAAAATGGCAAGGAGGAAGACACAACGTGGAGGAGGAAGGTATGAGGAACATGGTATGGACACTTAAAAAAATCTAAAATTAAAAAAGAAAAAATTTTCCCATATTCTATGAAATGGAGGCACATGCAGCAAAGCTTGCCAAAAGTGATCCCCGCTGAAGGCCAAAAGAGAAAAGAAGGACTTTCAAACAGGCTGGAATGGAGATACCAGCTAAGGAATTGCAATTGGAGGAGAAAAAAAAAAATTTGGGAAATTTGGGCAATTTAGTGACTCTAAGAAAATGGACCGGGATTATAGCAGAGCAGTGCAAAATACCAAAACATGCCAAAACTAAGCTTCCAGACATTGCCAAAGCAGTGGAAAATTGCAAGGAGCAAGACACAACGTGGAGGGGAAGATATAAAAGACATGGCATGGATGCTTAAAAAAAATGGAAAAAAAAAAGAAAAAAATCTTTCCAAAGTCAAAGGCATCAAAAGTCATGGCATGTCATCTAGGGCAGGGACATGCACCAAAGATTCCTCTCTTGGTCCCCATTGAAATCGCAAGATTCCGTTTCCCTTCCCGAAAGGAAATTTCATTTCCTTTCGGGAAGGAAACGGAATCTTGCGACCCCATAAAGAAAGGCTTACAAACGCTCTGGAAAGGAGATAGGATCAAATGAAATCCAATTGAAAAAAAGCCAAAAATGCAGAAAATTGGGAGTTTTAGTGTCTTCAAGAAATGGTCTGTGAGGAAATGAGCTGCATTGCAAAGGACCAAAACATGCCAAAACTAAGCTCCAGACGTTGCCAAAGCAGGGGAAAATGGCAAGGAGCAAGACACAACGTGGAGGAGAGGATAGGAGGAACATGGTATGGACACTTAAAAATCTAAAATTAAAAAAGAAAAAATTTTCCCATTCTATGAAATGGAGGCACATGCAGCAAAGCTTGCCAAAAGTGATCCCGCTGAAGGCCAAAAGAGAAAAGAAGGACTTTCAAACAGGCTGGAATGGAGATACCAGCTAAGGAATTGCAATTGGAGGAGAAAAAAAAAAAATTTGGGAAATTTGGGCAATTTAGTGACTCTAGAAAAATGGACCGGGATTATAGCAGAGCAGTGCAAAATACCAAAACATGCCAAAACTAAGCTTCCAGACATTGCCAAAGCAGTGGAAAATTGCAAGGAGCAAGACACAACGTGGAGGGAAATATTAAAAGACATGGCATGGATGCTTAAAAAAAATGGAAAAAAAAGAAAAAAATCTTTCCCAAAGTCAAAGGCATCAAAAGTCATGGCATGTCATCTAGGGCAGGGACATGCACCAAAGATTCCTCTCTTGGTCCCATTGAAATCGCAAGATTCCGTTTCCCTTCCCGAAAGGAAATTTCATTTCCTTTCGGGAAGGAAACGGAATCTTGCGACCCCATAAAGAAAGGCTTACAAACGCTCTGGAAAGGAGATAGGATCAAATGAAATCCAATTGAAAAAAAGCCAAAAAAATGCAGAAAATTGGGAGTTTTAGTGTCTTCAAGAAATGGTCTGTGAGGAAATGAGCTGCATTGCAAAGGACCAAAACATGCCAAAACTAAGCTCCCAGACGTTGCCAAAGCAGGGGAAAATGGCAAGGAGGAAGACACAACGTGGAGGAGAGGATAGGAGGAACATGGTATGGACACTTAAAAAACTAAAATTAAAAAAGAAAAAATTTTCCCATATTCTATGAAATGGAGGCACATGCAGCAAAGCTTGCCAAAAGTGATCCCCGCTGAAGGCCAAAAGAGAAAAGAAGGACTTTCAAACAGGCTGGAATGGAGATACCAGCTAAGGAATTGCAATTGGAGGAGAAAACAAAAAAATTTGGGAAATTTGGGCAATTTAGTGACTCTAAGTAAATGGACCGGGATTATAGCAGAGCAGTGCAAAATACCAAAACATGCCAAAACTAAGCTTCCAGACATTGCCAAAGCAGTGGAAAATTGCAAGGAGCAAGACACAACGTGGAGGGGAAGATATAAAAGACATGGCATGGATGCTTAAAAAAAATGGAAAAAAAAAAAGAAAAAAATCTTTCCCAAAGTCAAAGGCATCAAAAGTCATGGCATGTCATCTAGGGCAGGGACATGCACCAAAGATTCCTCTCTTGGTCCCCATTGAAATCGCAAGATTCCGTTTCCCTTCCCGAAAGGAAATTTCATTTCCTTTCGGGAAGGAAACGGAATCTTGCGACCCCATAAAGAAAGGCTTACAAACGCTCTGGAAAGGAGATAGGATCAAATGAAATCAATTGAAAAAAAGCCAAAAAAATGCAGAAAATTGGGAGTTTTAGTGTCTTCAAGAAATGGTCTGTGAGGAAATGAGCTGCATTGCAAAGGACCAAAACATGCCAAAACTAAGCTCCCAGACGTTGCCAAAGCAGGGAAAATGGCAAGGAGCAAGACACAACGTGGAGGAGAGGATATGAGGAACATGGTATGGACACTTAAAAATCTAAAATTAAAAAAGAAAAAATTTTCCCATATTCTATGAAATGGAGGCACATGCAGCAAAGCTTGCCAAAAGTGATCCCCGCTGAAGGCCAAAAGAGAAAAGAAGGACTTTCAAACAGGCTGGAATGGAGATACCAGCTAAGGAATTGCAATTGGAGGAGAAAAAAAAAAATTTGGGAAATTTGGGCAATTTAGTGACTATAAGAAATGGACCGGGATTATAGCAGAGCAGTGCAAAATACCAAAACATGCCAAAACTAAGCTTCCAGACATTGCCAAAGCAGTGGAAAATTGCAAGGAGCAAGACACAACGTGGAGGGGAAGATATAAAAGACATGGCATGGATGCTTAAAAAAAATGGAAAAAAAAAAGAAAAAATCTTTCCCAAAGTCAAAGGCATCAAAAGTCATGGCATGTCATCTAGGGCAGGGACATGCACCAAAGATTCCTCTCTTGGTCCCCATTGAAATCGCAAGATTCCGTTTCCCTTCCCGAAAGGAAATTTCATTTCCTTTCGGGAAGGAAACGGAATCTTGCGACCCCATAAAGAAAGGCTTACAAACGCTCTGGAAAGGAGATAGGATCAAATGAAATCCAATTGAAAAAAAGCCAAAAAAATGCAGAAAATTGGGAGTTTTAGTGTCTTCAAGAAATGGTCTGTGAGGAAATGAGCTGCATTGCAAAGGACCAAAACATGCCAAAACTAAGCTCCCAGACGTTGCCAAAGCAGGGGAAAATGGCAAGGAGCAAGACACAACGTGGAGGAGAGGATAGGAGGAACATGGTATGGACACTTAAAAATCTAAAATTAAAAAAGAAAAAATTTTCCCATATTCTATGAAATGGAGGCACATGCAGCAAAGCTTGCCAAAAGTGATCCCCGCTGAAGCCAAAAGAGAAAAGAAGGACTTTCAAACAGGCTGGAATGGAGATACCAGCTAAGGAATTGCAATTGGAGGAGAAAAAAAAAAAAATTGGGAAATTTGGGCAATTTAGTGACTCTAAGAAAATGGACCGGGATTATAGCAGAGCAGTGCAAAATACCAAAACATGCCAAAACTAAGCTTCCAGACATTGCCAAAGCAGTGGAAAATTGCAAGGAGGAAGACACAACGTGGGGGGAAGGTATGAGGAACATAATATGGACACTTAAAAAAACCTAAAATTAAAAAAGAAAAAATTTTCCCATATGCTATGAAGTGCAGGCACATGCAGCAAAGCTTGCCAGAATTGATCCCCGCTGAAGGCCAAAAGAGAAAAGAAGGACTTTCAAACAGGCTGGAATGGAGATACCAGCTACGGAATTGCAATTGGAGGAGAAAAAAAAAAAATTTGGGAAATTTGGGCAATTTAGTGACTCTAAGAAAATGGACCGGGATTATAGCAGAGCAGTGCAAAATACCAAAACATGCCAAAACTAAGCTTCCAGACATTGCCAAAGCAGTGGAAAATTGCAAGGAGCAAGACACAACGTGGAGGGGAAGATATAAAAGACATGGCATGGATGCTTAAAAAAAATGGAAAAAAAAAGAAAAAATCTTTCCCAAAGTCAAAGGCATCAAAAGTCATGGCATGTCATCTAGGGCAGGGACATGCACCAAAGATTCCTCTCTTGGTCCCCATTGAAATCGCAAGATTCCGTTTCCCTTCCCGAAAGGAAATTTCATTTTCTTTCGGGAAGGAAACGGAATCTTGCGACCCCATAAAGAAAGGCTTACAAACGCTCTGGAAAGGAGATAGGATCAAATGAAATCCAATTGAAAAAAAGCCAAAAAAATGCAGAAAATTGGGAGTTTTAGTGTCTTCAAGAAATGGTCTGTGAGGAAATGAGCTGCATTGCAAAGGACCAAAACATGCCAAAACTAAGCTCCCAGACGTTGCCAAAGCAGGGGAAAATGGCAAGGAGCAAGACACAACGTGGAGGAGAGGATAGGAGGAACATGGTATGGACACTTAAAAATCTAAAATTAAAAAAGAAAAAATTTTCCCATATTCTATGAAATGGAGGCACATGCAGCAAAGCTTGCCAAAGTGATCCCCGCTGAAGGCCAAAAGAGAAAAGAAGGACTTTCAAACAGGCTGGAATGGAGATACCAGCTAAGGAATTGCAATTGGAGGAGAAAAAAAAAAAATTTGGGAAATTTGGGCAATTTAGTGACTCTAAGAAAATGGACCGGGATTATAGCAGAGCAGTGCAAAATACCAAAACATGCCAAAACTAAGCTTCCAGACATTGCCAAAGCAGGGAAAATTGCAAGGAGCAAGACACAACGTGGAGGGGAAGATATAAAAGACATGGCATGGATGCTTAAAAAAAATGGAAAAAAAAAGAAAAAAATCTTTCCAAAGTCAAAGGCATCAAAAGTCATGGCATGTCATCTAGGGCAGGGACATGCACCAAAGATTCCTCTCTTGGTCCCCATTGAAATCGCAAGATTCCGTTTCCCTTCCGAAAGGAAATTTCATTTCCTTTCGGGAAGGAAACGGAATCTTGCGACCCATAAAGAAAGGCTTACAAACGCTCTGGAAAGGAGATAGGATCAAATGAAATCCAATTGAAAAAAAGCCAAAAAAATGCAGAAAATTGGGAGTTTTAGTGTCTTCAAGAAATGGTCTGTGAGGAAATGAGCTGCATTGCAAAGGACCAAAACATGCCAAAACTAAGCTCCCAGACGTTGCCAAAGCAGGGGAAAATGGCAAGGAGGAAGACACAACGTGGAGGAGAGGATAGGAGGAACATGGTATGGACACTTAAAAATCTAAAATTAAAAAAGAAAAAATTTTCCCATATTCTATGAAATGCAGGCACATGCAGCAAAGCTTGCCAAAAGTGATCCCCGCTGAAGGCCAAAAGAGAAAAGAAGGACTTTCAAACAGGCTGGAATGGAGATACCAGCTACGGAATTGCAATTGGAGGAGAAAAAAAAAAATTTGGGAAATTTGGGCAATTTAGTGACTCTAAGAAAATGGACCGGGATTATAGCAGAGCAGTGCAAAATACCAAAACATGCCAAAACTAAGCTTCCAGACATTGCCAAAGCAGTGGAAAATTGCAAGGAGCAAGACACAACGTGGAGGGGAAGATATAAAAGACATGGCATGGATGCTTAAAAAAAATGGAAAAAAAAAGAAAAAAATCTTTCCCAAAGTCAAAGGCATCAAAAGTCATGGCATGTCATCTAGGGCAGGGACATGCACCAAAGATTCCTCTCTTGGTCCCCATTGAAATCGCAAGATTCCGTTTCCCTTCCCGAAAGGAAATTTCATTTCCTTTCGGGAAGGAAACGGAATCTTGCGACCCCATAAAGAAAGGCTTACAAACGCTCTGGAAAGGAGATAGGATCAAATGAAATCCAATTGAAAAAAAGCCAAAAAAATGCAGAAAATTGGAGTTTTAGTGTCTTCAAGAAATGGTCTGTGAGGAAATGAGCTGCATTGCAAAGGACCAAAACATGCCAAAACTAAGCTCCCAGACGTTGCCAAAGCAGGGGAAAATGGCAAGGAGGAAGACACAACGTGGAGGAGAGGATAGGAGGAACATGGTATGGACACTTAAAAATCTAAAATTAAAAAAGAAAAATTTTCCCATATTCTATGAAATGGAGGCACATGCAGCAAAGCTTGCCAAAAGTGATCCCCGCTGAAGGCCAAAAGAGAAAAGAAGGACTTTCAAACAGGCTGGAATGGAGATACCAGCTAAGGAATTGCAATTGGAGGAGAAAAAAAAAAATTTGGGAAATTTGGGCAATTTAGTGACTCTAAGAAAATGGACCGGGATTATAGCAGAGCAGTGCAAAATACCAAAACATGCCAAAACTAAGCTTCCAGACATTGCCAAAGCAGTGGAAAATTGCAAGGAGCAAGACACAACGTGGAGGGAAGGTATGAGGAACATAATATGGACACTTAAAAAAACCTAAAATTAAAAAAGAAAAAATTTTCCCATATGCTATGAAGTGCAGGCACATGCAGCAAAGCTTGCCAGAATTGATCCCCGCTGAAGGCCAAAAGAGAAAAGAAGGACTTTCAAACAGGCTGGAATGGAGATACCAGCTAAGGAATTGCAATTGGAGGAGAAAAAAAAAAATTTGGGAAATTTGGGCAATTTAGTGACTCTAAGAAAATGGACCGGGATTATAGCAGAGCAGTGCAAAATACCAAAACATGCCAAAACTAAGCTTCCAGACATTGCCAAAGCAGTGGAAAATTGCAAGGAGCAAGACACAACGTGGAGGGGAAGATATAAAAGACATGGCATGGATGCTTAAAAAAAATGGAAAAAAAAAGAAAAAAATCTTTCCCAAAGTCAAAGGCATCAAAAGTCATGGCATGTCATCTAGGGCAGGGACATGCACCAAAGATTCCTCTCTTGGTCCCCATTGAAATCGCAAGATTCCGTTTCCCTTCCCGAAAGGAAATTTCATTTCCTTTCGGGAAGGAAACGGAATCTTGCGACCCCATAAAGAAAGGCTTACAAACGCTCTGGAAAGGAGATAGGATCAAATGAAATCCAATTGAAAAAAAGCCAAAAAAATGCAGAAAATTGGGGTTTTTAGTGTCTTCAAGAAATGGTCTGTGAGGAAATGAGCTGCATTGCAAAGGACCAAAACATGCCAAAACTAAGCTCCCAGACGTTGCCAAAGCAGGGGAAAATGGCAAGGAGCAAGACACAACGTGGAGGAGAGGATATGAGGAACATGGTATGGACACTTAAAAAACTAAAATTAAAAAAGAAAAAATTTTCCCATATTCTATGAATGGAGGCACATGCAGCAAAGCTTGCCAAAATTGATCCCCGCTGAAGGCCAAAAGAGAAAAGAAGGACTTTCAAACAGGCTGGAATGGAGATACCAGCTAAGGAATTGCAATTGGAGGAGAAAAAAAAAAATTTGGAAATTTGGGCAATTTAGTGACTCTAAGAAATGGACCGGGATTATAGCAGAGCAGTGCAAAATACCAAAACATGCCAAAACTAAGCTTCCAGACATTGCCAAAGCAGTGGAAAATTGCAAGGAGGAAGACACAACGTGGGGGAAGGTATGAGGAACATAATATGGACACTTAAAAAAACCAAAAATTAAAAAAGAAAAAATTTTCCCATATGCTATGAAGTGCAGGCACATGCAGCAAAGCTTGCCAGAATTGATCCCCGCTGAAGGCCAAAAGAGAAAAGAAGGACTTTCAAACAGGCTGGAATGGAGATACCAGCTACGGAATTGCAATTGGAGGAGAAAAAAAAAAATTTGGGAAATTTGGGCAATTTAGTGACTCTAAGAAAATGGACCGGGATTATAGCAGAGCAGTGCAAAATACCAAAACATGCCAAAACTAAGCTTCCAGACATTGCCAAAGCAGTGGAAAATTGCAAGGAGCAAGACACAACGTGGAGGGGAAGATATAAAAGACATGGCATGGATGCTTAAAAAAAATGGAAAAAAAAAGAAAAAAATCTTTCCCAAAGTCAAAGGCATCAAAAGTCATGGCATGTCATCTAGGGCAGGGACATGCACCAAAGATTCCTCTCTTGGTCCCCATTGAAATCGCAAGATTCCGTTTCCCTTCCCGAAAGGAAATTTCATTTCCTTTCGGGAAGGAAACGGAATCTTGCGACCCCATAAAGAAAGGCTTACAAACGCTCTGGAAAGGAGATAGGATCAAATGAAATCCAATTGAAAAAAAGCCAAAAAAATGCAGAAAATTGGGAGTTTTAGTGTCTTCAAGAAATGGTCTGTGAGGAAATGAGCTGCATTGCAAAGGACCAAAACATGCCAAAACTAAGCTCCCAGACGTTGCCAAAGCAGGGGAAAATGGCAAGGAGGAAGACACAACGTGGAGGAGAGGATATGAGGAACATGGTATGGACACTTAAAAATCTAAAATTAAAAAAGAAAAAATTTTCCCATATTCTATGAAATGGAGGCACATGCAGCAAAGCTTGCCAAAAGTGATCCCCGCTGAAGGCCAAAAGAGAAAAGAAGGACTTTCAAACAGGCTGGAATGGAGATACCAGCTACGGAATTGCAATTGGAGGAGAAAAAAAAAAAATTTGGGAAATTTGGGCAATTTAGTGACTCTAAGAAAATGGACCGGGATTATAGCAGAGCAGTGCAAAATACCAAAACATGCCAAAACTAAGCTTCCAGACATTGCCAAAGCAGTGGAAAATTGCAAGGAGAAGACACAACGTGGAGGGGAAGATATGAGGAACATAATATGGACACTTAAAAAAACCTAAAATTAAAAAAGAAAAAATTTTCCCATATGCTCATGAAGTGCAGGCACATGCAGCAAAGCTTGCCAGAAATTGATCCCCGCTGAAGGCAAAAGAAAAGAAGGACTTTCAAACAGGCTGGAATGGAGATACCAGCTAAGGAATTGCAATTGAGGAGAAAAAAAAAAAAATTTGGGAAATTTGGGCAATTTAGTGACTCTAAGAAATGGACCGGATTATAGCAGAGCAGTGCAAAATACCAAAACATGCCAAAACTAAGCTTCCAGACATTGCCAAAGCAGTGGAAAATTGCAAGGAGAAGACACAACGTGGAGGGAAGGTATGAGGAACATGGTATGGACACTTAAAAAAACTAAAATTAAAAAAGAAAAAATTTTCCCATATGCTATGAAATGCAGGCACATGCAGCAAAGCTTGCCAAATTGATCCCCGCTGAAGGCCAAAAGAGAAAAGAAGGACTTTCAAACAGGCTGGAATGGAGATACCAGCTACGGAATTGCAATTGGAGGAGAAAAAAAAAAATTTGGGAAATTTGGGCAATTTAGTGACTCTAAGAAAATGGACCGGGATTATAGCAGAGCAGTGCAAAATACCAAAACATGCCAAAACTAAGCTTCCAGACATTGCCAAAGCAGTGGAAAATTGCAAGGAGCAAGACACAACGTGGAGGGGAAGATATAAAAGACATGGCATGGATGCTTAAAAAAAATGGAAAAAAAAAAAAAAAATCTTTCCCAAAGTCAAAGGCATCAAAAGTCATGGCATGTCATCTAGGGCAGGGACATGCACCAAAGATTCCTCTCTTGGTCCCCATTGAAATCGCAAGATTCCGTTTCCCTTCCCGAAAGGAAATTTCATTTCCTTTCGGGAAGGAAACGGAATCTTGCGACCCCATAAAGAAAGGCTTACAAACGCTCTGGAAAGGAGATAGGATCAAATGAAATCCAATTGAAAAAAAGCCAAAAAAATGCAGAAAATTGGGAGTTTTAGTGTCTTCAAGAAATGGTCTGTGAGGAAATGAGCTGCATTGCAAAGGACCAAAACATGCCAAAACTAAGCTCCCAGACGTTGCCAAAGCAGGGAAAATGGCAAGGAGCAAGACACAACGTGGAGGAGAGGATATGAGGAACATGGTATGGACACTTAAAAATCTAAAATTAAAAAAGAAAAAATTTTCCCATATTCTATGAAATGGAGGCACATGCAGCAAAGCTTGCCAAAAGTGATCCCCGCTGAAGGCCAAAAGAGAAAAGAAGGACTTTCAAACAGGCTGGAATGGAGATACCAGCTAAGGAATTGCAATTGGAGGAGAAAAAAAAAAAATTTGGGAAATTTGGGCAATTTAGTGACTCTAAGAAAATGGACCGGGATTATAGCAGAGCAGTGCAAAATACCAAAACATGCCAAAACTAAGCTTCCAGACATTGCCAAAGCAGTGGAAAATTGCAAGGAGCAAGACACAACGTGGAGGGGAAGGTATGAGGAACATAATATGGACACTTAAAAAACCTAAAATTAAAAAAGAAAAAATTTTCCCATATGCTATGAAGTGCAGGCACATGCAGCAAAGCTTGCCAGAATTGATCCCCGCTGAAGGCCAAAACAGAAAAGAAGGACTTTCAAACAGGCTGGAATGGAGATACCAGCTACGGAATTGCAATTGGAGGAGAAAAAAAAAAATTTGGGAAATTTGGGCAATTTAGTGACTCTAAGAAAATGGACCGGGATTATAGCAGAGCAGTGCAAAATACCAAAACATGCCAAAACTAAGCTTCCAGACATTGCCAAAGCAGTGGAAAATTGCAAGGAGCAAGACACAACGTGGAGGGAAGATATAAAAGACATGGCATGGATGCTTAAAAAAAATGGAAAAAAAAAGAAAAAAATCTTTCCCAAAGTCAAAGGCATCAAAAGTCATGGCATGTCATCTAGGGCAGGGACATGCACCAAAGATTCCTCTCTTGGTCCCCATTGAAATCGCAAGATTCCGTTTCCCTTCCCGAAAGGAAATTTCATTTCCTTTCGGGAAGGAAACGGAATCTTGCGACCCCATAAAGAAAGGCTTACAAACGCTCTGGAAAGGAGATAGGATCAAATGAAATCCAATTGAAAAAAAGCCAAAAAAATGCAGAAAATTGGGAGTTTTAGTGTCTTCAAGAAATGGTCTGTGAGGAAATGAGCTGCATTGCAAAGGACCAAAACATGCCAAAACTAAGCTCCCAGACGTTGCCAAAGCAGGGGAAAATGGCAAGGAGCAAGACACAACGTGGAGGAGAGGATATGAGGAACATGGTATGGACACTTAAAAATCTAAAATTAAAAAAGAAAAAATTTTCCCATATTCTATGAAATGGAGGCACATGCAGCAAAGCTTGCCAAAATGATCCCGCTGAAGGCCAAAAGAGAAAAGAAGGACTTTCAAACAGGCTGGAATGGAGATACCAGCTAAGGAATTGCAATTGGAGGAGAAAAAAAAAAATTTGGAAATTTGGGCAATTTAGTGACTCTAAGAAAATGGACCGGGATTATAGCAGAGCAGTGCAAAATACCAAAACATGCCAAAACTAAGCTTCCAGACATTGCCAAAGCAGTGGAAAATTGCAAGGAGCAAGACACAACGTGGAGGGGAAGATATGAGGAACATAATATGGACACTTAAAAAACCTAAAATTAAAAAGAAAAAATTTTCCCATATGCTATGAAGTCAGGCACATGCAGCAAAGCTTGCCAGAATTGATCCCCGCTGAAGGCCAAAAAGAAAAGAAGGACTTTCAAACAGGCTGGAATGGAGATACCAGCTACGGAATTGCAATTGGAGGAGAAAAAAAAATTTGGAAATTTGGGCAATTTAGTGACTCTAAGAAAATGGACCGGGATTATAGCAGAGCAGTGCAAAATACCAAAACATGCCAAAACTAAGCTTCCAGACATTGCCAAAGCAGTGGAAAATTGCAAGGAGCAAGACACAACGTGGAGGGGAGATATAAAAGACACATGGCATGGATGCTTAAAAAAAATGGAAAAAAAAGAAAAAAAATCTTTCCCAAAGTCAAAGGCATCAAAAGTCATGGCATGTCATCTAGGGCAGGGACATGCACCAAAGATTCTCTCTTGGTCCCCATTGAAATCGCAAGATTCCGTTTCCCTTCCCGAAAGGAAATTTCATTTCCTTTCGGGAAGGAAACGAATCTTGCGACCCCATAAAGAAAGGCTTACAAACGCTCTGGAAAGGAGATAGGATCAAATGAAATCCAATTGAAAAAAAGCCAAAAAAATGCAGAAAATTGGGAGTTTTAGTGTCTTCAAGAAATGGTCTGTGAGGAAATGAGCTGCATTGCAAAGGACCAAAACATGCCAAAACTAAGCTCCCAGACGTTGCCAAAGCAGGGGAAAATGGCAAGGAGCAAGACACAACGTGGAGGAGAGGATAGGAGGAACATGGTATGGACACTTAAAAAAATCTAAAATTAAAAAAGAAAAAATTTTCCCATATTCTATGAAATGGAGGCACATGCAGCAAAGCTTGCCAAAATTGATCCCCGCTGAAGGCCAAAAGAGAAAAGAAGGACTTTCAAACAGGCTGGAATGGAGATACCAGCTAAGGAATTGCAATTGAGGAGAAAAAAAAAAATTTGGGAAATTTGGGCAATTTAGTGACTCTAAGAAAATGGACCGGAATATAGCAGAGCAGTGCAAAATACCAAAACATGCCAAAACTAAGCTTCCAGACATTGCCAAAGCAGTGGAAAATTGCAAGGAGCAAGACACAACGTGGAGGGAAGGTATGAGGAACATAATATGGACACTTAAAAAAACCTAAAATTAAAAAAGAAAAAATTTCCCATATTCTATGAAGTGCAGGCACATGCAGCAAAGCTTGCCAAAATGATCCCCGCTGAAGGCCAAAAGAGAAAAGAAGGACTTTCAAACAGGCTGGAATGGAGATACCAGCTAAGGAATTGCAATTGGAGGAGAAAAAAAAAATTTGGGAAATTTGGGCAATTTAGTGACTCTAAGTAAATGGACCGGGATTATAGCAGAGCAGTGCAAAATACCAAAACATGCCAAAACTAAGCTTCCAGACATTGCCAAAGCAGTGGAAAATTGCAAGGAGCAAGACACAACGTGGAGGGGAAGATATAAAAGACATGGCATGGATGCTTAAAAAAATGGAAAAAAAAAGAAAAAAATCTTTCCCAAAGTCAAAGGCATCAAAAGTCATGGCATGTCATCTAGGGCAGGGACATGCACCAAAGATTCCTCTCTTGGTCCCCATTGAAATCGCAAGATTCCGTTTCCCTTCCCGAAAGGAAATTTCATTTCCTTTCGGGAAGGAAACGGAATCTTGCGACCCCATAAAGAAAGGCTTACAAACGCTCTGGAAAGGAGATAGGATCAAATGAAATCCAATTGAAAAAAAAGCCAAAAAAATGCAGAAAATTGGGAGTTTTAGTGTCTTCAAGAAATGGTCTGTGAGGAAATGAGCTGCATTGCAAAGGACCAAAACATGCCAAAACTAAGCTCCCAGACGTTGCCAAAGCAGGGAAAATGGCAAGGAGGAAGACACAACGTGGAGGAGAGGATAGGAGGAACATGGTATGGACACTTAAAAATCTAAAATTAAAAAAGAAAAAATTTTCCCATATTCTATGAAATGGAGGCACATGCAGCAAAGCTTGCCAAAATGATCCCCGCTGAAGGCCAAAAGAGAAAAGAAGGACTTTCAAACAGGCTGGAATGGAGATACCAGCTAAGGAATTGCAATTGGAGGAGAAAAAAAAAAAATTTGGGAAATTTGGGCAATTTAGTGACTCTAAGAAAATGGACCGGATTATAGCAGAGCAGTGCAAAATACCAAAACATGCCAAAACTAAGCTTCCAGACATTGCCAAAGCAGTGGAAAATTGCAAGGAGGAAGACACAACGTGGAGGGGAAGGTATGAGGAACATAATGGACACTTAAAAAAAACCAAAATTAAAAAAGAAAAAAATTTTCCCATATGCTATGAATGCAGGCACATGCAGCAAAGCTTGCCAGAAGTGATCCCCGCTGAAGGCCAAAAGAGAAAAGAAGGACTTTCAAACAGGCTGGAATGGAGATACCAGCAACGAATTGCAATTGGAGGAGAAAAAAAAAAATTTGGGAAATTTGGGCAATTTAGTGACTCTAAAAAATGGACCGGGATTATAGCAGAGCAGTGCAAAATACCAAAACATGCCAAAACTAAGCTTCCAGACATTGCCAAAGCAGTGGAAAATTGCAAGGAGCAAGACACAACGTGGAGGGGAAGATATAAAAGACATGGCATGGATGCTTAAAAAAAATGGAAAAAAAAAGAAAAAAATCTTTCCAAAGTCAAAGGCATCAAAAGTCATGGCATGTCATCTAGGGCAGGGACATGCACCAAAGATTCCTCTCTTGGTCCCCATTGAAATCGCAAGATTCCGTTTCCCTTCCCGAAAGAAATTTCATTTCCTTTCGGAAGGAAACGGAATCTTGCGACCCCATAAAGAAAGGCTTACAAACTCTGGAAAGGAGATAGGATCAAATGAAATCCAATTGAAAAAAAGCCAAAAAAATGCAGAAAATTGGGAGTTTTAGTGTCTTCAAGAAATGGTCTGTGAGGAAATGAGCTGCATTGCAAAGGACCAAAACATGCCAAAACTAAGCTCCCAGACGTTGCCAAAGCAGGGAAAATGGCAAGGAGGAAGACACAACGTGGAGGAGAGGATATGAGGAACATGGTATGGACACTTAAAAATCTAAAATTAAAAAAGAAAAAATTTCCCATATTCTATGAAATGGAGGCACATGCAGCAAAGCTTGCCAAAAGTGATCCCCGCTGAAGGCCAAAAGAGAAAAGAAGGACTTTCAAACAGGCTGGAATGGAGATACCAGCTAAGGAATTGCAATTGGAGGAGAAAAAAAAAAAATTTGGGAAATTTGGGCAATTTAGTGACTCTAAGAAATGGACCGGGATTATAGCAGAGCAGTGCAAAATACCAAAACATGCCAAAACTAAGCTTCCAGACATTGCCAAAGCAGTGGAAAATTGCAAGGAGCAAGACACAACGTGGAGGGGAAGGTATGAGGAACATAATATGGACACTTAAAAAACCTAAAATTAAAAAAGAAAAAATTTTCCCATATGCTATGAAGTGCAGGCACATGCAGCAAAGCTTGCCAGAATTGATCCCCGCTGAAGGCCAAAACAGAAAAGAAGGACTTTCAAACAGGCTGGAATGGAGATACCAGCTAAGGAATTGCAATTGGAGGAGAAAAAAAAAATTTGGGAAATTTGGGCAATTTAGTGACTCTAAGAAAATGGACCGGGATTATAGCAGAGCAGTGCAAAATACCAAAACATGCCAAAACTAAGCTTCCAGACATTGCCAAAGCAGTGGAAAATTGCAAGGAGCAAGACACAACGTGGAGGGGAAGATATAAAAGACATGGCATGGATGCTTAAAAAAAATGGAAAAAAAAAGAAAAAAATCTTTCCCAAAGTCAAAGGCATCAAAAGTCATGGCATGTCATCTAGGGCAGGGACATGCACCAAAGATTCCTCTCTTGTCCCCATTGAAATCGCAAGATTCCGTTTCCCTTCCCGAAAGGAAATTTCATTTCCTTTCGGGAAGGAAACGGAATCTTGCGACCCCATAAAGAAAGGCTTACAAACGCTCTGGAAAGGAGATAGGATCAAATGAAATCCAATTGAAAAAAAGCCAAAAAAATGCAGAAAATTGGGAGTTTTAGTGTCTTCAAGAAATGGTCTGTGAGGAAATGAGCTGCATTGCAAAGGACCAAAACATGCCAAAACTAAGCTCCCAGACGTTGCCAAAGCAGGGGAAAATGGCAAGGAGCAAGACACAACGTGGAGGAGAGGATAGAGGAACATGGTATGGACACTTAAAAAACTAAAATTAAAAAAGAAAAAATTTTCCCATATTCTATGAAGGAGGCACATGCAGCAAAGCTTGCCAAAAGTGATCCCCGCTGAAGGCCAAAAGAGAAAAGAAGGACTTTCAAACAGGCTGGAATGGAGATACCAGCTAAGGAATTGCAATTGGAGGAGAAAAAAAAAAAATTGGGAAATTTGGGCAATTTAGTGACTCTAAGAAAATGGACCGGGATTATAGCAGAGCAGTGCAAAATACCAAAACATGCCAAAACTAAGCTTCCAGACATTGCCAAAGCAGTGGAAAATTGCAAGGAGCAAGACACAACGTGGAGGGGAAGATATAAAAGACATGGCATGGATGCTTAAAAAAATGAAAAAAAAAGAAAAAAATCTTTCCCAAAGTCAAAGGCATCAAAAGTCATGCATGTCATCTAGGGCAGGGACATGCACCAAAGATTCCTCTCTTGGTCCCCATTGAAATCGCAAGATTCCGTTTCCCTTCCCGAAAGGAAATTTCATTTCCTTTCGGGAAGGAAACGGAATCTTGCGACCCCATAAAGAAAGGCTTACAAACGCTCTGGAAAGGAGATAGGATCAAATGAAATCCAATTGAAAAAAAGCAAAAAAATGCAGAAAATTGGAGTTTTAGTGTCTTCAAGAAATGGTCTGTGAGGAAATGAGCTGCATTGCAAAGGACCAAAACATGCCAAAACTAAGCTCCCAGACGTTGCCAAAGCAGGGGAAAATGGCAAGGAGCAAGACACAACGTGGAGGAGAGGATAGGAGGAACATGGTATGGACACTTAAAAATCTAAAATTAAAAAAGAAAAAATTTTCCCATATTCTATGAAATGCAGGCACATGCAGCAAAGCTTGCCAAAATTGATCCCCGCTGAAGGCCAAAAGAGAAAAGAAGGACTTTCAAACAGGCTGGAATGGAGATACCAGCTAAGGAATTGCAATTGGAGGAGAAAAAAAAAAAAATTTGGGAAATTTGGGCAATTTAGTGACTCTAAAGAAATGGACCGGGATTATAGCAGAGCAGTGCAAAATACCAAAACATGCCAAAACTAAGCTTCCAGACATTGCCAAAGCAGTGGAAAATGCAAGGAGCAAGACACAACGTGGAGGGGAAGGTATGAGGAACATAATATGGACACTTAAAAAAACCTAAAATTAAAAAAGAAAAAATTTTTCCCATATGCTATGAATGCAGGCACATGCAGCAAAGCTTGCCAGAATTGATCCCCGCTGAAGGCCAAAAGAGAAAAGAAGGACTTTCAAACAGGCTGGAATGGAGATACCAGCTAAGGAATTGCAATTGAGAGAAAAAAAAAAATTGGGAAATTTGGGCAATTTAGTGACTCTAAGTAAATGGACCGGGATTATAGCAGAGCAGTGCAAAATACCAAAACATGCCAAAACTAAGCTTCCAGACATTGCCAAAGCAGTGGAAAATTGCAAGGAGCAAGACACAACGTGGAGGGGAAGATATAAAAGACATGGCATGGATGCTTAAAAAAATGGAAAAAAAAGAAAAAAATCTTTCCAAAGTCAAAGGCATCAAAAGTCATGGCATGTCATCTAGGGCAGGACATGCACCAAAGATTCCTCTCTTGGTCCCCATTGAAATCGCAAGATTCCGTTTCCCTTCCCGAAAGGAAATTTCATTTCCTTTCGGGAAGGAAACGGAATCTTGCGACCCCATAAAGAAAGGCTTACAAACGCTCTGGAAAGGAGATAGGATCAAATGAAATCCAATTGAAAAAAAGCCAAAAAAATGCAGAAAATTGGGAGTTTAGTGTCTTCAAGAAATGGTCTGTGAGGAAATGAGCTGCATTGCAAAGGACCAAAACATGCCAAAACTAAGCTCCCAGACGTTGCCAAAGCAGGGGAAAATGGCAAGGAGGAAGACACAACGTGGAGGAGAGGATAGGAGGAACATGGTATGGACACTTAAAAATCTAAAATTAAAAAAGAAAAAATTTTCCCATATTCTATGAAATGGAGGCACATGCAGCAAAGCTTGCCAAAAGTGATCCCCGCTGAAGGCCAAAAGAGAAAAGAAGGACTTTCAAACAGGCTGGAATGGAGATACCAGCTAAGGAATTGCAATTGGAGGAGAAAAAAAAAAAATTTGGGAAATTTGGGCAATTTAGTGACTCTAAGATAAATGGACCGGGATTATAGCAGAGCAGTGCAAAATACCAAAACATGCCAAAACTAAGCTTCCAGACATTGCCAAAGCAGTGGAAAATTGCAAGGAGCAAGACACAACGTGGAGGGGAGATATAAAAGACATGGCATGGATGCTTAAAAAAAATGGAAAAAAAAAGAAAAAATCTTTCCCAAAGTCAAAGGCATCAAAAGTCATGGCATGTCATCTAGGGCAGGGACATGCACCAAAGATTCCTCTCTTGGTCCCCATTGAAATCGCAAGATTCCGTTTCCCTTCCCGAAAGGAAATTTCATTTCCTTTCGGGAAGGAAACGGAATCTTGCGACCCCATAAAGAAAGGCTTACAAACGCTCTGGAAAGGAGATAGGATCAAATGAAATCCAATTGAAAAAAAGCCAAAAAATGCAGAAAATTGGGAGTTTTAGTGTCTTCAAGAAATGGTCTGTGAGGAAATGAGCTGCATTGCAAAGGACCAAAACATGCCAAAACTAAGCTCCCAGACGTTGCCAAAGCAGGGGAAAATGGCAAGGAGCAAGACACAACGTGGAGGAGAGGATAGGAGGAACATGGTATGGACACTTAAAAATCTAAAATTAAAAAAGAAAAAATTTTCCCATATTCTATGAAATGGAGGCACATGCAGCAAAGCTTGCCAAAAGTGATCCCCGCTGAAGGCCAAAAGAGAAAAGAAGGACTTTCAAACAGGCTGGAATGGAGATACCAGCTAAGGAATTGCAATTGGAGGAGAAAAAAAAAAATTTGGGAAATTTGGGCAATTTAGTGACTCTAAGTAAATGGACCGGGATTATAGCAGAGCAGTGCAAAATACCAAAACATGCCAAAACTAAGCTTCCAGACATTGCCAAAGCAGTGGAAAATTGCAAGGAGCAAGACACAACGTGGAGGGGAAGGTATGAGGAACATAATATGGACTTAAAAAACTAAAATTAAAAAAGAAAAAATTTTCCCATATTCTCTGAAAGGAGGCACATGCAGCAAAGCTTGCCAAAATTGATCCCCCTGAAGGCCAAAAGAAAAAGAAGGACTTTCAAACAGGCTGGAATGGAGATACCAGCTAAGGAATTGCAATTGGAGGAGAAAAAAAAAATTTGGGAAATTTGGGCAATTTAGTGACTATAAGAAATGGACCGGGATTATAGCAGAGCAGTGCAAAATACCAAAACATGCCAAAACTAAGCTCCAGACATTGCCAAAGCAGTGGAAAATTGCAAGGAGCAAGACACAACGTGGAGGGAAGATATAAAAGACATGGCATGGATGCTTAAAAAAAATGGAAAAAAAAAGAAAAAATCTTTCCAAAGTCAAAGGCATCAAAAGTCATGGCATGTCATCTAGGGCAGGACATGCACCAAAGATTCCTCTCTTGGTCCCCATTGAAATCGCAAGATTCCGTTTCCCTTCCCGAAAGAAATTTCATGAAAAAACGGAATCTTGCGACCCCATAAAGAAAGGCTTACAAACGCTCTGGAAAGGAGATAGGATCAAATGAAATCCAATTGAAAAAAAGCCAAAAAAATGCAGAAAATTGGGAGTTTTAGTGTCTTCAAGAAATGGTCTGTGAGGAAATGAGCTGCATTGCAAAGGACCAAAACATGCCAAAACTAAGCTCCCAGACGTTGCCAAAGCAGGGAAAATGGCAAGGAGCAAGACACAACGTGGAGGAGAGGATATGAGGAACATGGTATGGACACTTAAAAATCTAAAATAAAAAAGAAAAAATTTTCCCATATTCTATGAAATGCAGGCACATGCAGCAAAGCTTGCCAAAAGTGATCCCCGCTGAAGGCCAAAAGAGAAAAGAAGGACTTTCAAACAGGCTGGAATGGAGATACCAGCTAAGGAATTGCAATTGGAGGAGAAAAAAAAAATTTGGGAAATTTGGGCAATTTAGTGACTCTAAGAAAATGGACCGGGATTATAGCAGAGCATGCAAAATACCAAAACATGCCAAAACTAAGCTTCCAGACATTGCCAAAGCAGTGGAAAATTGCAAGGAGCAAGACACAACGTGGAGGGAAGGTATGAGGAACATAATATGGACACTTAAAAACTAAAATTAAAAAAGAAAAAATTTTCCCATATGCTATGAAATGGAGGCACATGCAGCAAAGCTTGCCAAAAGTGATCCCCGCTGAAGGCCAAAAGAGAAAAGAAGGACTTTCAAACAGGCTGGAATGGAGATACCAGCTACGGAATTGCAATTGGAGGAGAAAAAAAAAAAATTTGGGAAATTTGGGCAATTTAGTGACTCTAAGAAAATGGACCGGGATTATAGCAGAGCAGTGCAAAATACCAAAACATGCCAAAACTAAGCTTCCAGACATTGCCAAAGCAGTGGAAAATTGCAAGGAGCAAGACACAACGTGGAGGGGAAGATATAAAAGACATGGCATGGATGCTAAAAAAAATGGAAAAAAAAAAGAAAAAATCTTCCCAAAGTCAAAGGCATCAAAAGTCATGGCATGTCATCTAGGGCAGGGACATGCACCAAAGAATTCCTCTCTTGTCCCCCATTGAAATCGCAAGATTCCGTTTCCCTTCCCGAAAGGAAATTTCATTGGAAAAACGGAATCTTGCGACCCCATAAAGAAAGGCTTACAAACGCTCTGGAAAGGAGATAGGATCAAATGAAATCCAATTGAAAAAAAGCCAAAAAAATGCAGAAAATTGGGAGTTTTAGTGTCTTCAAGAAATGGTCTGTGAGGAAATGAGCTGCATTGCAAAGGACCAAAACATGCCAAAACTAAGCTCCCAGACGTTGCCAAAGCAGGGGAAAATGGCAAGGAGCAAGACACAACGTGGAGGAGAGGATAGGAGGAACATGATGGACACTTAAAAATCTAAAATAAAAAAGAAAAAATTTTCCCATATTCTATGAAATGGAGGCACATGCAGCAAAGCTTGCCAAAATGATCCCCGCTGAAGGCCAAAAGAGAAAAGAAGGACTTTCAAACAGGCTGGAATGGAGATACCAGCTAAGGAATTGCAATTGGAGGAGAAAAAAAAAATTGGGAAATTTGGGCAATTTAGTGACTCTAAGAAATGGACCGGGATTATAGCAGAGCAGTGCAAAATACCAAAACATGCCAAAACTAAGCTTCCAGACATTGCCAAAGCAGTGGAAAATTGCAAGGAGCAAGACACAACGTGGAGGGGAAGATATAAGGAACATGGTATGGACACTTAAAAAAAATAAAAAAAAAAAAAAAAAATTTCCCCATATTCTATGAAGTCAAGGCACATGCATCAAAGCTTGCAAGAATTGATCCCCTCTGAAGCCAAAAGAGAAAAGAAGGACTTTCAAACAGGCTGGAATGGAGATACCAGCTAATGAATTGCAATTGAGAGAAAAAAAAAAATTTGGGAAATTTGGGCAATTTAGTGACTCAAAGAAAATGGACCGGGATTAATAGCAGAGCATGCAAAGGACCAAAACATGCCAAAACTAAGCTTCCAGACATTGCCAAAGCAGGTGAAAATTGCAAGGAGCAAGACACAACGTGGAGGGGAAGATATGAGGAACATGGTATGGACACTTAAAAATCTAAAATTAAAAAAGAAAAAATTTTCCCATATGCTATGAAGTGCAGGCACATGCAGCAAAGCTTGCCAAATTGATCCCCGCTGAAGGCCAAAAGAGAAAAGAAGGACTTTCAAACAGGCTGGAATGGAGATACCAGCTACGGAATTGCAATTGGAGGAGAAAAAAAAAAAATTTGGGAAATTTGGGCAATTTAGTGACTCTAAGAAAATGGACCGGGATTATAGCAGAGCAGTGCAAAATACCAAAACATGCCAAAACTAAGCTTCCAGACATTGCCAAAGCAGTGGAAAATTGCAAGGAGCAAGACACAACGTGGAGGGGAAGATATAAAAGACATGGCATGGATGCTTAAAAAAAATGGAAAAAAAAAGAAAAAAATCTTTCCCAAAGTCAAAGGCATCAAAAGTCATGGCATGTCATCTAGGGCAGGGACATGCACCAAAGATTCCTCTCTTGGTCCCCATTGAAATCGCAAGATTCCGTTTCCCTTCCCGAAAGGAAATTTCATTTCCTTTCGGGAAGGAAACGGAATCTTGCGACCCCATAAAGAAAGGCTTACAAACGCTCTGGAAAGGAGATAGGATCAAATGAAATCCAATTGAAAAAAAGCCAAAAAAATGCAGAAAATTGGGAGTTTTAGTGTCTTCAAGAAATGGTCTGTGAGGAAATGAGCTGCATTGCAAAGGACCAAAACATGCCAAAACTAAGCTCCCAGACGTTGCCAAAGCAGGGAAAATGGCAAGGAGCAAGACACAACGTGGAGGAGAGGATAGGAGGAACATGGTATGGACACTTAAAAATCTAAAATTAAAAAAGAAAAAATTTTCCCATATCTATGAAATGGAGGCACATGCAGCAAAGCTTGCCAAAAGTGATCCCCGCTGAAGGCCAAAAGAGAAAAGAAGGACTTTCAAACAGGCTGGAATGGAGATACCAGCTACGGAATTGCAATTGGAGGAGAAAAAAAAAAATTTGGGAAATTTGGGCAATTTAGTGACTCTAAGAAAATGGACCGGGATTATAGCAGAGCAGTGCAAAATACCAAAACATGCCAAAACTAAGCTTCCAGACATTGCCAAAGCAGTGGAAAATTGCAAGGAGCAAGACACAACGTGGAGGGGAAGTATAAGGAACATAATATGGACTTAAAAAAACTAAAATTAAAAAAGAAAAAAATCTTCCCAAATGCATCAAAAGCAGGCACATGCAGCACAGCTGCCAAAATTGATCCCCGCTGAAGGCCAAAAGAAAAAGAAGGAACTTTCAAAACACAGCTGGAATGGAGATACCAGCAAAGGAATTGCAATGGAGGAGAAAAAAAAAAAATTTGGAAATTTGGGCAATTTAGTGACTCTAAGAAAATGGACCGGGATTATAGCAGAGCAGTGCAAAATACCAAAACATGCCAAAACTAAGCTCCCAGACATTGCCAAAGCAGGGAAAATGGCAAGGAGCAAGACACAACGTGGAGGGAAGGTATGAGGAACATGGTATGGACACTTAAAAAACTAAAATTAAAAAAGAAAAAATTTTCCCATATTCTATGAAATGGAGGCACATGCAGCAAAGCTTGCCAAAAGTGATCCCCGCTGAAGGCCAAAAGAGAAAAGAAGGACTTTCAAACAGGCTGGAATGGAGATACCAGCTACGGAATTGCAATTGGAGGAGAAAAAAAAAAATTTGGGAAATTTGGGCAATTTAGTGACTCTAAGAAAATGGACCGGGATTATAGCAGAGCAGTGCAAAATACCAAAACATGCCAAAACTAAGCTTCCAGACATTGCCAAAGCAGTGGAAAATTGCAAGGAGCAAGACACAACGTGGAGGGGAAGATATAAAAGACATGGCATGGATGCTTAAAAAAAATGGAAAAAAAAAGAAAAAAATCTTTCCCAAAGTCAAAGGCATCAAAAGTCATGGCATGTCATCTAGGGCAGGGACATGCACCAAAGATTCCTCTCTTGGTCCCCATTGAAATCGCAAGATTCCGTTTCCCTTCCCGAAAGGAAATTTCATTTCCTTTCGGGAAGGAAACGGAATCTTGCGACCCCATAAAGAAAGGCTTACAAACGCTCTGGAAAGGAGATAGGATCAAATGAAATCCAATTGAAAAAAAGCCAAAAAAATGCAGAAAATTGGGAGTTTTAGTGTCTTCAAGAAATGGTCTGTGAGGAAATGAGCTGCATTGCAAAGGACCAAAACATGCCAAAACTAAGCTCCCAGACGTTGCCAAAGCAGGGGAAAATGGCAAGGAGCAAGACACAACGTGGAGGAGAGGATAGGAGGAACATGGTATGGACACTTAAAAATCTAAAATTAAAAAAGAAAAATTTTCCCATATTCTATGAAATGGAGGCACATGCAGCAAAGCTTGCCAAAAGTGATCCCCGCTGAAGGCCAAAAGAGAAAAGAAGGACTTTCAAACAGGCTGGAATGGAGATACCAGCTACGGAATTGCAATTGGAGGAGAAAAAAAAAATTTGGGAAATTTGGGCAATTTAGTGACTCTAAGAAAATGGACCGGGATTATAGCAGAGCAGTGCAAAATACCAAAACATGCCAAAACTAAGCTTCCAGACATTGCCAAAGCAGTGGAAAATTGCAAGGAGCAAGACACAACGTGGAGGGGAAGATATAAAAGACATGGCATGGATGCTTAAAAAAAATGGAAAAAAAAAGAAAAAAATCTTTCCCAAAGTCAAAGGCATCAAAAGTCATGGCATGTCATCTAGGGCAGGACATGCACCAAAGATTCCTCTCTTGGTCCCCATTGAAATCGCAAGATTCCGTTTCCCTTCCCGAAAGGAAATTTCATTTCTTTCGGGAAGGAAACGGAATCTTGCGACCCCATAAAGAAAGGCTTACAAACGCTCTGGAAAGGAGATAGGATCAAATGAAATCCAATTGAAAAAAAGCCAAAAAAATGCAGAAAATTGGAGTTTTAGTGTCTTCAAGAAATGGTCTGTGAGGAAATGAGCTGCATTGCAAAGGACCAAAACATGCCAAAACTAAGCTCCCAGACGTTGCCAAAGCAGGGGAAAATGGCAAGGAGGAAGACACAACGTGGAGGAGGATAGAGGAACATGGTATGGACACTTAAAAATCTAAAATTAAAAAAGAAAAAATTTTCCCATATTCTATGAAATGGAGGCACATGCAGCAAAGCTTGCCAAAAGTGATCCCCGCTGAAGGCCAAAAGAGAAAAGAAGGACTTTCAAACAGGCTGGAATGGAGATACCAGCTACGGAATTGCAATTGGAGGAGAAAAAAAAAAAATTTGGGAAATTTGGGCAATTTAGTGACTCTAAGAAAATGGACCGGGATTATAGCAGAGCAGTGCAAAATACCAAAACATGCCAAAAAAACTAAGCTTCCAGACATTGCCAAAGCAGTGGAAAATTGCAAGGAGCAAGACACAACGTGGAGGGGAAGATATAAAAGACATGGCATGGATGCTTAAAAAAAATGGAAAAAAAAGAAAAAAATCTTTCCCAAAGTCAAAGGCATCAAAAGTCATGGCATGTCATCTAGGGCAGGGACATGCACCAAAGATTCCTCTCTTGGTCCCCATTGAAATCGCAAGATTCCGTTTCCCTTCCCGAAAGGAAATTTCATTTCCTTTCGGGAAGGAAACGGAATCTTGCGACCCCATAAAGAAAGGCTTACAAACGCTCTGGAAAGGAGATAGGATCAAATGAAATCCAATTGAAAAAAAGCCAAAAAAATGCAGAAAATTGGGAGTTTTAGTGTCTTCAAGAAATGGTCTGTGAGGAAATGAGCTGCATTGCAAAGGACCAAAACATGCCAAAACTAAGCTCCCAGACGTTGCCAAAGCAGGGGAAAATGGCAAGGAGGAAGACACAACGTGGAGGAGAGGATATGAGGAACATGGTATGGACACTTAAAAATCTAAAATTAAAAAAGAAAAAATTTTCCCATATTCTATGAAATGGAGGCACATGCAGCAAAGCTTGCCAAAAGTGATCCCCGCTGAAGGCCAAAAGAGAAAAGAAGGACTTTCAAACAGGCTGGAATGGAGATACCAGCTAAGGAATTGCAATTGGAGGAGAAAAAAAAAAATTTGGGAAATTTGGGCAATTTAGTGACTATAAGAAAATGGACCGGGATTATAGCAGAGCAGTGCAAAATACCAAAACATGCCAAAACTAAGCTTCCAGACATTGCCAAAGCAGTGGAAAATTGCAAGGAGCAAGACACAACGTGGAGGGGAGGTATGAGGAACATAATATGGACACTTAAAAAAACCTAAAATTAAAAAAAAAAAATTTCCCCATATGCTATGAAGTGCAGGCACATGCAGCAAAGCTTGCCAGAATTGATCCCCGCTGAAGGCCAAAAGAGAAAAGAAGGACTTTCAAACAGGCTGGAATGGAGATACCAGCTACGGAATTGCAATTGGAGGAGAAAAAAAAAAAATTGGGAAATTTGGGCAATTTAGTGACTCTAAGAAATGGACCGGGATTATAGCAGAGCAGTGCAAAATACCAAAACATGCCAAAACTAAGCTTCCAGACATTGCCAAAGCAGTGGAAAATTGCAAGGAGCAAGACACAACGTGGAGGGGAAGATATAAAAGACATGGCATGGATGCTTAAAAAAAATGGAAAAAAAAAGAAAAAAATCTTTCCCAAAGTCAAAGGCATCAAAAGTCATGGCATGTCATCTAGGGCAGGGACATGCACCAAAGATTCCTCTCTTGGTCCCCATTGAAATCGCAAGATTCATTTCCTTTCGGGAAGGAAACGGAATCTTGCGACCCCATAAAGAAAGGCTTACAAACGCTCTGGAAAGGAGATAGGATCAAATGAAATCCAATTGAAAAAAAGCCAAAAAAATGCAGAAAATTGGGAGTTTTAGTGTCTTCAAGAAATGGTCTGTGAGGAAATGAGCTGCATTGCAAAGGACCAAAACATGCCAAAACTAAGCTCCCAGACGTTGCCAAAGCAGGGAAAATGGCAAGGAGCAAGACACAACGTGGAGGAGAGGATAGGAGGAACATGGTATGGACACTTAAAAATCTAAAATTAAAAAAGAAAAAATTTTCCCATATTCTATGAAATGGAGGCACATGCAGCAAAGCTTGCCAAAAGTGATCCCCGCTGAAGGCCAAAAGAGAAAAGAAGGACTTTCAAACAGGCTGGAATGGAGATACCAGCTAAGGAATTGCAATTGGAGGAGAAAAAAAAAAATTTGGGAAATTTGGGCAATTTAGTGACTCTAAGAAAATGGACCGGGATTATAGCAGAGCAGTGCAAAATACCAAAACATGCCAAAACTAAGCTTCCAGACATTGCCAAAGCAGTGGAAAATTGCAAGGAGCAAGACACAACGTGGAGGGGAAGATATAAAAGACATGGCATGGATGCTTAAAAAAAATGGAAAAAAAAAGAAAAAAATCTTTCCCAAAGTCAAAGGCATCAAAAGTCATGGCATGTCATCTAGGGCAGGGACATGCACCAAAGATTCCTCTCTTGGTCCCCATTGAAATCGCAAGATTCCGTTTCCCTTCCCGAAAGGAAATTTCATTTCCTTTCGGGAAGGAAACGGAATCTTGCGACCCCATAAAGAAAGGCTTACAAACGCTCTGGAAAGGAGATAGGATCAAATGAAATCCAATTGAAAAAAAGCCAAAAAAATGCAGAAAATTGGAGTTTTAGTGTCTTCAAGAAATGGTCTGTGAGGAAATGAGCTGCATTGCAAAGGACCAAAACATGCCAAAACTAAGCTCCCAGACGTTGCCAAAGCAGGGGAAAATGGCAAGGAGCAAGACACAACGTGGAGGAGAGGATATGAGGAACATGGTATGGACACTTAAAAATCTAAAATTAAAAAAGAAAAAATTTTCCCATATTCTATGAAATGGAGGCACATGCAGCAAAGCTTGCCAGAATGATCCCGCTGAAGGCCAAAAGAGAAAAGAAGGACTTTCAAACAGGCTGGAATGGAGATACCAGCTACGGAATTGCAATTGGAGAGAAAAAAAAAAATTTGGGAAATTTGGGCAATTTAGTGACTCTAAGAAAATGGACCGGGATTATAGCAGAGCAGTGCAAAATACCAAAACATGCCAAAACTAAGCTTCCAGACATTGCCAAAGCAGTGGAAAATTGCAAGGAGCAAGACACAACGTGGAGGGGAAGATATAAAAGACATGGCATGGATGCTTAAAAAAAATGGAAAAAAAAAGAAAAAAATCTTTCCCAAAGTCAAAGGCATCAAAAGTCATGGCATGTCATCTAGGGCAGGGACATGCACCAAAGATTCCTCTCTTGGTCCCCATTGAAATCGCAAGATTCCGTTTCCCTTCCCGAAAGGAAATTTCATTTCCTTTCGGGAAGGAAACGGAATCTTGCGACCCCATAAAGAAAGGCTTACAAACGCTCTGGAAAGGAGATAGGATCAAATGAAATCCAATTGAAAAAAAGCCAAAAAAATGCAGAAAATTGGGAGTTTTAGTGTCTTCAAGAAATGGTCTGTGAGGAAATGAGCTGCATTGCAAAGGACCAAAACATGCCAAAACTAAGCTCCCAGACGTTGCCAAAGCAGGGAAAATGGCAAGGAGCAAGACACAACGTGGAGGAGAGGATATGAGGAACATGGTATGGACACTTAAAAATCTAAAATTAAAAAAGAAAAAATTTTCCCATATTCTATGAAATGGAGGCACATGCAGCAAAGCTTGCCAAAAGTGATCCCCGCTGAAGGCCAAAAGAGAAAAGAAGGACTTTCAAACAGGCTGGAATGGAGATACCAGCTAAGGAATTGCAATTGGAGGAGAAAAAAAAAAAATTTGGGAAATTTGGGCAATTTAGTGACTCTAAGAAAATGGACCGGGATTATAGCAGAGCAGTGCAAAATACCAAAACATGCCAAAACTAAGCTTCCAGACATTGCCAAAGCAGTGGAAAATTGCAAGGAGCAAGACACAACGTGGAGGGGAAGATATAAAAGACATGGCATGGATGCTTAAAAAAAATGGAAAAAAAAAGAAAAAAATCTTTCCCAAAGTCAAAGGCATCAAAAGTCATGGCATGTCATCTAGGGCAGGGACATGCACCAAAGATTCCTCTCTTGGTCCCCATTGAAATCGCAAGATTCCGTTTCCCTTCCCGAAAGGAAATTTCATTTCCTTTCGGGAAGGAAACGGAATCTTGCGACCCCATAAAGAAAGGCTTACAAACGCTCTGGAAAGGAGATAGGATCAAATGAAATCCAATTGAAAAAAAGCCAAAAAAATGCAGAAAATTGGGAGTTTTAGTGTCTTCAAGAAATGGTCTGTGAGGAAATGAGCTGCATTGCAAAGGACCAAAACATGCCAAAACTAAGCTCCCAGACGTTGCCAAAGCAGGGAAAATGGCAAGGAGCAAGACACAACGTGGAGGAGAGGATATGAGGAACATGGTATGGACACTTAAAAATCTAAAATTAAAAAAGAAAAAATTTTCCCATATTCTATGAAATGGAGGCACATGCAGCAAAGCTTGCCAAAAGTGATCCCCGCTGAAGGCCAAAAGAGAAAAGAAGGACTTTCAAACAGGCTGGAATGGAGATACCAGCTACGGAATTGCAATTGGAGGAGAAAAAAAAAAAATTTGGGAAATTTGGGCAATTTAGTGACTCTAAGAAAATGGACCGGGATTATAGCAGAGCAGTGCAAAATACCAAAACATGCCAAAACTAAGCTTCCAGACATTGCCAAAGCAGTGGAAAATTGCAAGGAGCAAGACACAACGTGGAGGGAAGGTATGAGGAACAAAATATGGACACTTAAAAAAACTAAAATTAAAAAAGAAAAAAATTTTCCCATATTCTATGAAGTGCAGGCACATGCAGCAAAGCTTGCCAAATTGATCCCCGCTGAAGGCCAAAAGAAAAGAAGGACTTTCAAACAGGCTGGAATGGAGATACCAGCTACGGAATTGCAATTGGAGAAGAAAAAAAAAAAATTTGGGAAATTTGGCAATTTAGTGACTCTAAGAAAATGGACCGGGATTATAGCAGAGCAGTGCAAAATACCAAAACATGCCAAAACTAAGCTTCCAGACATTGCCAAAGCAGTGGAAAATTGCAAGGAGCAAGACACAACGTGGAGGGGAAGATATAAAAGACATGGCATGGATGCTTAAAAAAAATGGAAAAAAAAAGAAAAAAATCTTTCCCAAAGTCAAAGGCATCAAAAGTCATGGCATGTCATCTAGGGCAGGACATGCACCAAAGATTCCTCTCTTGGTCCCCATTGAAATCGCAAGATTCCGTTTCCCTTCCCGAAAGGAAATTTCATTTCCTTTCGGGAAGGAAACGGAATCTTGCGACCCCATAAAGAAAGGCTTACAAACGCTCTGGAAAGGAGATAGGATCAAATGAAATCCAATTGAAAAAAAGCCAAAAAATGCAGAAAATTGGGAGTTTTAGTGTCTTCAAGAAATGGTCTGTGAGGAAATGAGCTGCATTGCAAAGGACCAAAACATGCCAAAACTAAGCTCCCAGACGTTGCCAAAGCAGGGGAAAATGGCAAGGAGGAAGACACAACGTGGAGGAGAGGATAGGAGGAACATGGTATGGACACTTAAAAATCTAAAATTAAAAAAGAAAAAATTTTCCCATATTCTATGAAATGGAGGCACATGCAGCAAAGCTTGCCAAAAGTGATCCCCGCTGAAGGCCAAAAGAGAAAAGAAGGACTTTCAAACAGGCTGGAATGGAGATACCAGCTAAGGAATTGCAATTGGAGGAGAAAAAAAAAAATTTGGGAAATTTGGGCAATTTAGTGACTCTAAGAAAATGGACCGGGATTATAGCAGAGCAGTGCAAAATACCAAAACATGCCAAAACTAAGCTTCCAGACATTGCCAAAGCAGTGGAAAATTGCAAGGAGCAAGACACAACGTGGAGGGGAAGATAAAAAAGACATGGCATGGATGCTTAAAAAAATGGAAAAAAAAAAGAAAAAATCTTTCCCAAAGTCAAAGGCATCAAAAGTCATGGCATGTCATCTAGGGCAGGGACATGCACCAAAGATTCCTCTCTTGGTCCCCATTGAAATCGCAAGATTCCGTTTCCCTTCCCGAAAGAAATTTCATTTCCTTTCGGGAAGGAAACGGAATCTTGCGACCCCATAAAGAAAGGCTTACAAACGCTCTGGAAAGGAGATAGGATCAAATGAAATCCAATTGAAAAAAAGCCAAAAAAATGCAGAAAATTGGGAGTTTTAGTGTCTTCAAGAAATGGTCTGTGAGGAAATGAGCTGCATTGCAAAGGACCAAAACATGCCAAAACTAAGCTCCCAGACGTTGCCAAAGCAGGGAAAAATGGCAAGGAGCAAGACACAACGTGGAGGAGAGGATAGAGGAACATGGTATGGACACTTAAAAATCTAAAATTAAAAAAGAAAAAATTTCCCATATCTATGAAATGGAGGCACATGCAGCAAAGCTTGCCAAAAGTGATCCCCGCTGAAGGCCAAAAGAGAAAAGAAGGACTTTCAAACAGGCTGGAATGGAGATACCAGCTACGGAATTGCAATTGGAGGAGAAAAAAAAAAAATTTGGGAAATTTGGGCAATTTAGTGACTCTAAGAAATGGACCGGGATTATAGCAGAGCAGTGCAAAATACCAAAACATGCCAAAACTAAGCTTCCAGACATTGCCAAAGCAGTGGAAAATTGCAAGGAGCAAGACACAACGTGGAGGGGAAGATATAAAAGACATGGCATGGATGCTTAAAAAAAATGGAAAAAAAAAGAAAAAAATCTTTCCCAAAGTCAAAGGCATCAAAAGTCATGGCATGTCATCTAGGGCAGGGACATGCACCAAAGATTCCTCTCTTGGTCCCCATTGAAATCGCAAGATTCCGTTTCCCTTCCCGAAAGGAAATTTCATTTCCTTTCGGGAAGGAAACGGAATCTTGCGACCCCATAAAGAAAGGCTTACAAACGCTCTGGAAAGGAGATAGGATCAAATGAAATCCAATTGAAAAAAAGCCAAAAAAATGCAGAAAATTGGGAGTTTTAGTGTCTTCAAGAAATGGTCTGTGAGGAAATGAGCTGCATTGCAAAGGACCAAAACATGCCAAAACTAAGCTCCCAGACGTTGCCAAAGCAGGGGAAAATGGCAAGGAGCAAGACACAACGTGGAGGAGAGGATAGGAGGAACATGGTATGGACACTTAAAAATCTAAAATTAAAAAAGAAAAAATTTTCCCATATTCTATGAAATGGAGGCACATGCAGCAAAGCTTGCCAAAGTGATCCCCGCTGAAGGCCAAAAGAGAAAAGAAGGACTTTCAAACAGGCTGGAATGGAGATACCAGCTAAGGAATTGCAATTGGAGGAGAAAAAAAAAAAATTTGGGAAATTTGGGCAATTTAGTGACTCTAAGAAAATGGACCGGGATTATAGCAGAGCAGTGCAAAATACCAAAACATGCCAAAACTAAGCTTCCAGACATTGCCAAAGCAGTGGAAAATTGCAAGGAGCAAGACACAACGTGGAGGGGAAGATATAAAAGACATGGCATGGATGCTTAAAAAAAATGGAAAAAAAAAGAAAAAAATCTTTCCCAAAGTCAAAGGCATCAAAAGTCATGGCATGTCATCTAGGGCAGGGACATGCACCAAAGATTCCTCTCTTGGTCCCCATTGAAATCGCAAGATTCCGTTTCCCTTCCCGAAAGGAAATTTCATTTCCTTTCGGGAAGGAAACGGAATCTTGCGACCCCATAAAGAAAGGCTTACAAACGCTCTGGAAAGGAGATAGGATCAAATGAAATCCAATTGAAAAAAAGCCAAAAAAATGCAGAAAATTGGGAGTTTTAGTGTCTTCAAGAAATGGTCTGTGAGGAAATGAGCTGCATTGCAAAGGACCAAAACATGCCAAAACTAAGCTCCCAGACGTTGCCAAAGCAGGGGAAAATGGCAAGGAGCAAGACACAACGTGGAGGAAGGATAGGAGGAACATGGTATGGACACTTAAAAATCTAAAATTAAAAAAGAAAAAATTTTCCCATATTCTATGAAATGGAGGCACATGCAGCAAAGCTTGCCAAAAGTGATCCCCGCTGAAGGCCAAAAGAGAAAAGAAGGACTTTCAAACAGGCTGGAATGGAGATACCAGCTACGGAATTGCAATTGGAGGAGAAAAAAAAAAATTTGGGAAATTTGGGCAATTTAGTGACTCTAAGAAAATGGACCGGGATTATAGCAGAGCAGTGCAAAATACCAAAACATGCCAAAACTAAGCTTCCAGACATTGCCAAAGCAGTGGAAAATTGCAAGGAGCAAGACACAACGTGGAGGGGAAGATATAAAAGACATGGCATGGATGCTTAAAAAAAATGGAAAAAAAAAGAAAAAAATCTTTCCCAAAGTCAAAGGCATCAAAAGTCATGGCATGTCATCTAGGGCAGGGACATGCACCAAAGATTCCTCTCTTGGTCCCCATTGAAATCGCAAGATTCCGTTTCCCTTCCGAAAGGAATTTCATTTCCTTTCGGGAAGGAAACGGAATCTTGCGACCCCATAAAGAAAGGCTTACAAACGCTCTGGAAAGGAGATAGGATCAAATGAAATCCAATTGAAAAAAAGCCAAAAAAATGCAGAAAATTGGGAGTTTTAGTGTCTTCAAGAAATGGTCTGTGAGGAAATGAGCTGCATTGCAAAGGACCAAAACATGCCAAAACTAAGCTCCCAGACGTTGCCAAAGCAGGGGAAAATGGCAAGGAGGAAGACACAACGTGGAGGAGAGGATAGGAGGAACATGGTATGGACACTTAAAAAATCTAAAATTAAAAAAGAAAAAATTTTCCCATATTCTATGAAATGGAGGCACATGCAGCAAAGCTTGCCAAAAGTGATCCCCGCTGAAGGCCAAAAGAGAAAAGAAGGACTTTCAAACAGGCTGGAATGGAGATACCAGCTAAGGAATTGCAATTGGAGGAGAAAAAAAAAAATTTGGGAAATTTGGGCAATTTAGTGACTCTAAGAAAATGGACCGGGATTATAGCAGAGCAGTGCAAAATACCAAAACATGCCAAAACTAAGCTTCCAGACATTGCCAAAGCAGTGGAAAATTGCAAGGAGCAAGACACAACGTGGAGGGGAAGATATAAAAGACATGGCATGGATGCTTAAAAAAAATGGAAAAAAAAAGAAAAAAATCTTTCCCAAAGTCAAAGGCATCAAAAGTCATGGCATGTCATCTAGGGCAGGGACATGCACCAAAGATTCCTCTCTTGGTCCCCATTGAAATCGCAAGATTCCGTTTCCCTTCCCGAAAGGAAATTTCATTTCTTTCGGGAAGGAAACGGAATCTTGCGACCCCATAAAGAAAGGCTTACAAACGCTCTGGAAAGGAGATAGGATCAAATGAAATCCAATTGAAAAAAAGCCAAAAAAATGCAGAAAATTGGGAGTTTTAGTGTCTTCAAGAAATGGTCTGTGAGGAAATGAGCTGCATTGCAAAGGACCAAAACATGCCAAAACTAAGCTCCCAGACGTTGCCAAAGCAGGGGAAAATGGCAAGGAGCAAGACACAACGTGGAGGAGAGGATAGGAGGAACATGGTATGGACACTTAAAAATCTAAAATTAAAAAAGAAAAAATTTTCCCATATTCTATGAAATGGAGGCACATGCAGCAAAGCTTGCCAAAAGTGATCCCCGCTGAAGGCCAAAAGAGAAAAGAAGGACTTTCAAACAGGCTGGAATGGAGATACCAGCTAAGGAATTGCAATTGGGAGAAAAAAAAAAATTTGGGAAATTTGGGCAATTTAGTGACTCTAAGTAAATGGACCGGGATTATAGCAGAGCAGTGCAAAATACCAAAACATGCCAAAACTAAGCTTCCAGACATTGCCAAAGCAGTGGAAAATTGCAAGGAGCAAGACACAACGTGGAGGGGAAGATATAAAAGACATGGCATGGATGCTTAAAAAAAATGGAAAAAAAAAGAAAAAAATCTTTCCCAAAGTCAAAGGCATCAAAAGTCATGGCATGTCATCTAGGGCAGGGACATGCACCAAAGATTCCTCTCTTGGTCCCCATTGAAATCGCAAGATTCCGTTTCCCTTCCCGAAAGGAAATTTCATTTCCTTTCGGGAAGGAAACGGAATCTTGCGACCCCATAAAGAAAGGCTTACAAACGCTCTGGAAAGGAGATAGGATCAAATGAAATCCAATTGAAAAAAAGCCAAAAAAATGCAGAAAATTGGGAGTTTTAGTGTCTTCAAGAAATGGTCTGTGAGGAAATGAGCTGCATTGCAAAGGACCAAAACATGCCAAAACTAAGCTCCCAGACGTTGCCAAAGCAGGGGAAAATGGCAAGGAGCAAGACACAACGTGGAGGAGAGGATAGGAGGAACATGGTATGGACACTTAAAAATCTAAAATTAAAAAAGAAAAAATTTTCCCATATTCTATGAAATGAGGCACATGCAGCAAAGCTTGCCAAAAGTGATCCCCGCTGAAGGCCAAAAGAGAAAAGAAGGACTTTCAAACAGGCTGGAATGGAGATACCAGCTAAGGAATTGCAATTGGAGGAGAAAAAAAAAAAATTTGGGAAATTTGGGCAATTTAGTGACTCTAAGAAAATGGACCGGGATTATAGCAGAGCAGTGCAAAATACCAAAACATGCCAAAACTAAGCTTCCAGACATTGCCAAAGCAGTGGAAAATTGCAAGGAGCAAGACACAACGTGGGGAGGAAGATATGAAGAACATAATATGGACACTTAAAAAACCTAAAATTAAAAAGAAAAAAATTTTCCCATATGCTATGAAATGCAGGCACATGCAGCAAAGCTTGCCAAAATTATCCCCGCTGAAGGCCAAAAGAGAAAAGAAGGACTTTCAAACAGGCTGGAATGGAGATACCAGCTACGGAATTGCAATTGGAGGAGAAAAAAAAAATTGGGAAATTTGGGCAATTTAGTGACTCAAAGAAAATGGACCGGATTATAGCAGAGCAGTGCAAAATACCAAAACATGCCAAAACTAAGCTTCCAGACATTGCCAAAGCAGTGGAAAATTGCAAGGAGCAAGACACAACGTGGAGGGGAAGATATAAAAGACATGGCATGGATGCTTAAAAAAAATGGAAAAAAAAAGAAAAAAATCTTTCCCAAAGTCAAAGGCATCAAAAGTCATGGCATGTCATCTAGGGCAGGGACATGCACCAAAGATTCCTCTCTTGGTCCCCATTGAAATCGCAAGATTCCTTTCCCTTCCCGAAAGGAAATTTCATTTCCTTTCGGGAAGGAAACGGAATCTTGCGACCCCATAAAGAAAGGCTTACAAACGCTCTGGAAAGGAGATAGGATCAAATGAAATCCAATTGAAAAAAAGCCAAAAAAAATGCAGAAAATTGGGAGTTTTAGTGTCTTCAAGAAATGGTCTGTGAGGAAATGAGCTGCATTGCAAAGGACCAAAACATGCCAAAACTAAGCTCCCAGACGTTGCCAAAGCAGGGGAAAATGGCAAGGAGCAAGACACAACGTGGAGGAGAGGATAGGAGGAACATGGTATGGACACTTAAAAATCTAAAATTAAAAAAGAAAAAATTTTCCCATATTCTATGAAATGGAGGCACATGCAGCAAAGCTTGCCAAAAGTGATCCCCGCTGAAGGCCAAAAGAGAAAAGAAGGACTTTCAAACAGGCTGGAATGGAGATACCAGCTAAGGAATTGCAATTGGAGGAGAAAAAAAAAAAATTGGAAATTTGGGCAATTTAGTGACTCTAAGAAAATGGACCGGGATTATAGCAGAGCAGTGCAAAATACCAAAACATGCCAAAACTAAGCTTCCAGACATTGCCAAAGCAGTGGAAAATTGCAAGGAGCAAGACACAACGTGGAGGGGAAGATATAAAAGACATGGCATGGATGCTTAAAAAAAATGGAAAAAAAAGAAAAAAATCTTTCCCAAAGTCAAAGGCATCAAAGTCATGGCATGTCATCTAGGGCAGGGACATGCACCAAAGATTCCTCTCTTGGTCCCCATTGAAATCGCAAGATTCCGTTTCCCTTCCCGAAAGGAAATTTCATTTCCTTTCGGAAGGAACGGAATCTTGCGACCCCATAAAGAAAGGCTTACAAACGCTCTGGAAAGGAGATAGGATCAAATGAAATCCAATTGAAAAAAAGCCAAAAAAATGCAGAAAATTGGGAGTTTTAGTGTCTTCAAGAAATGGTCTGTGAGGAAATGAGCTGCATTGCAAAGGACCAAAACATGCAAAACTAAGCTCCCAGACGTTGCCAAAGCAGGGGAAAATGGCAAGGAGGAAGACACAACGTGGAGGAGAGGATAGGAGGAACATGGTATGGACACTTAAAAATCTAAAATTAAAAAAGAAAAAATTTTTCCCATATTCTATGAAATGGAGGCACATGCAGCAAAGCTTGCCAAAAGTGATCCCCGCTGAAGGCCAAAAGAGAAAAGAAGGACTTTCAAACAGGCTGGAATGGAGATACCAGCTAAGGAATTGCAATTGGAGGAGAAAAAAAAAAAATTTGGGAAATTTGGGCAATTTAGTGACTCTAAGAAAATGGACCGGATTATAGCAGAGCAGTGCAAAATACCAAAACATGCCAAAACTAAGCTTCCAGACCATTGCCAAAGCAGTGGAAAATTGCAAGGAGCAAGACACAAACGTGGAGGGGAAGATATAAAAGACATAATATGGATGCTTAAAAAAAAAATGGAAAAAAAAAAAAAGAAAAAATTTCCC